>NC_069502.1:907922903-908222903 GCF_027579735.1 Bombina bombina | reverse complement strand
TATATGCATGTTAGTCTGTGATTGGCTGATGTCTGTCACGTGATAAAGGGGACAATTCTACTGTATTTTTGTGGCCATTTCAAACCAAAATTCATTATATGTTAAAATGTTTAATTCCTCACTTATTTTCTGAAAATTTCAAAATGTTTGGCAGAAAACTGGGAAAGGCTGCAATCCAAACTGAACTGTGGAAAACGTGGGTAAAAAATGCCTATAAACACAATATAATGGAAACCAAAAATTGGAAGAAACTAACTTATAATAGCTATTGGCTAGCAGGGGCAAATTTTTTATTACATTTGTTTAAAATAGCGAATGTTGGTAGCATCAGTCGATTTGCATTTCACTTTTTTTTTGCAAACAAATGTTAACGTTCTCATAATGAATATGACCTTCAAATGTTGAACAACATATTTGAATACCAGCCCAAAAATTATTAGGAGGTAGCACATATATTACACTAACTTCTGTGTTCCAATTAAAAATAAGGGTAGATTATAAAGGCAGAAGTTTACTACAGGATATGTCTACAAAGATTTCCTATTATCAATAAGCAATGTAAACAGATTATTATCATGATTAATAAGAATGGCCAAATGGCAGTCTGTGGGCCCCATTCGGCCCTCTGTACTAGTTTTTCACACCCCAGCACAAAAAAGCAGAACTAAGATTGTGTGCTATAGTTTGTTGGCCCCAGGAAAAAAAATGCTTTCATGTTTCAGATGGAGCATACAATTTTAAACAAGTTTCCAATTTACTTCTACTATCCAGTTTGTTTTGCTCTCTTGGTATCCTTCGTTAAAAAATATACCTAGGTAAGCTCAGGAGCAGCAATGCACTAGAAGATAGCTGCTTATTGGTGGCTGTACATATATGCCTCTTGTCATTGCCTCACCATTGCCAAGGGAATGATGCAAATTGGAAAGTTGTTTAAACTTGTATGCTTTATCTAAATCACAAAAGAAAACAATTGAGCTTCATGTTCCTTTAACTAAAAATGTGTGCTTTAGGGACTTCTGGTTGGTGGTAAACAAATTGACTACGAGTCAAGGGAAGGGAGAAGAGCAGATAAAGGGTACCCTGCAACCTTAAAGGGATACTAAACCCGAATTTTTTCTTTAACGATTCAGGTAGGGCATGCAATTTTAAACAACTTTCTAATTTACTCCTATTATCAATTTTTCTTCATTCTCTTGCTATCTTGATTTGAAAAAGTAGGACTGTAAGTTTAAAGTGAAGGTCAATTCTGATGAATCGGTGCCCGGTTTTTAATAATCCTATTAAAAACAAGGGCACTTTAAATTATCAAAATTGTCATTTTACTTGTTTTCTTTAAATACTTACCTTTTAATCTTCCCAGCCGCTCCAGCGATTCCCCCGGCCGTCGGAATCCACTTCATACGTTAGAAATTACGAATCCGGCTTCCTCCAATCACGGCTTCCCTCCTGGGAGAATCTTGGTCTGAGGCAACACCGTGATTGGAGGAAGCCGGATTCGTCCTTTTGGACCCGCGAAGAGGGCTTGCGACGGGCAGAGGAAGCGCTGCAGCGGCTGTAAGGATTAAAAGGTAAGTATTTAAAGAAAATGAGTGAAATGTCAATTTTGATGAATTAAAGTGCCCTTGTTTTTAATAGGATTATTAAAAATCAGGCACCGATTCATCAGAATTGACCTTCACTTTAAGAGCTGGCCCATTTTTGGTTCAGCACCTGGGTAGTGCTTGCTGATTGGTGGCTAAATGTAGAAAACCAATCAGCAAGTGCTACCCATGTCCTGAACCAAAAATGGTCCGGTTCCAAACCTTACATTACTGCTTTTTTAAATAAAGATAGCAAGAGAACAAAGAAAAATTGATTATAAGAGTAAATTAGAAAGTTGCTTAAAATTGCACACTCTGAGTCAAGAAAGAAAAAAAATAGGTTTAGTGTCCCTTTAACCAAACTTTACCCTGTGCTACTGGGCACTTTTAGGAAATACATTATTAATTGTGTTTCATAGGCAAAAAATTATATGCCACTCTTAAAATAATGATCTGTTGCCCCCGTGTGAAGTTGGCCATCACTTATGTATATTATCAACGTTCAACAGCTCAACTTCATTGCTATGAGCTACAGTTAGAAGATCTATTTATAGATCTCCAATAGCAAACAAACCCGAAGTCAGAATAACATCAGTTTGGCAAGAGAAAATGAAAAGGAACAAGGTATTTGGCAGAGTCAGACACCCCAAGGAGGAAAAAAATGGTCCAGAGAAGCAAAATAAACTAAAGAAAAAAAAACAAAGTAATACCTCTTACTTCTTTAATCCCCTTCTTATATGAAAAAAGGGACAGTAGACACCTTATAATTACAAAGCATTTCTGTTGTATTGCTATAGAATAATATGTCAGCCACGTAGAAACAATTTTAAAACAAATTAACATTCTTTTTACTGTAATTATTTTTTAATAGCCAAACTCCGCCCACCACACGCCTTATTTGTAGGAGCCAATCTAGATTTGAGTCTGCAGTCAACTAGGCTAGCTACAGTCATAATGTTAGTATAAAATGCACTTGTTATAAGTTAAATCCAACTAGGGAATATATTTACTATGTAGCAGGGCTAGCATTGAGAAGTCAGTATTTCAAGTCTCAATTTTCTGCGCTTAAATTACACGAAAAAGCGGGCACAATAATTAATCAAAATACAGTATATAGCAAAGTTGTTTCATTACGCATAATGAAACATTTTATATAAAAATCTCTTGTCGCTTTAAATGATATGGCTGCCATAGAACCAATATGGACAAAGGAAAAGGACATAAATTAAAAAAAAAAAATAAACAGTGGCATACTGAGTTAACTCCTTAACGCCGTTAGGACGTTCCATGCTGTCCTAACCGCGCTGGGCTTTAGCGCCGTTAGGACGGCATGGAGCGTCCTAGCCGTTCTGCTATACTGAAGCAGCTGCAGATTCCTAACTAAGATCGGGGACAGGAGGGCGTACCTAGCGTCATAGGCACTACCCCCCAGGTCCGATACCATCATTGAAATCACGCGATCACATATACGATCGCATGATTTAAATTTTTTACTTATTTGCTTACATTGGAACTTTGTTCTGATGCAACAAATAAGTACAGTCAGGAAGGGGTTAAAGGTACCTTGCCATTGTTGTATGTGCACATCTACAACAAAATAAATCTTCTTTTCATATATCTAAGCAGGTGCTCTTTCATTTACATCTAGAGGATTGTTGTTTCATCAGTGGATTGTTGATGTCACATGTTGCTGCTGGTTCTTCTGAGCTTGCATATTAGGCATTTGCAAAGACGGATTCCTTCTTGTGAAACTGCAAAACACTAATATCTGTTCAAATCCAGGTCTTAGTGTATTCCACTTTCACAAGAAGATATCCAGCTCTGAAAAGAGCCTAATGCCGCAAGCAGCCACCACCTTCTGCAGAGGGATCCAAAACCTCAAAATGCAGATGCCTAATGCACACCAGCTATAAAAAAGAGAGTGTGTACTTAGGTGCAGGCATCAAGATCACAAGTACCTAAGAGGGTTGTTCTACTCTGTATATTTGTCTTAAAGAAAAATCAATCTGTTCTTTTTTTTAATTATGTCCTTTAAAGGGACACTACTAAACCCACATTTTTTTCTTCAATGATTCAGATGGAACATGCAATTTTAAACAACTTTCTAATTTACTCATATTATTAATTTGTCTTTGTTCTGTTGCTATCTTTATTTGAAAAGCAGGAGAGTAAGCTTACAAGCCAGCCCATCTTTAGTTCAGCGACTGGGTAGCGCTTGCTGATTGGTGCCTAAATGTAGCCACCAATCAGCAAGTGCTACCCAGTCGCTGAACTAAAGATGGGCTGGCTTGTAAGCTTACTCTCCTGCTTGTCAAATAAAGATAGCAAGAGAACAAAGAAAAATTATAATAGGAGTAAATTAGAAAGTTGTTTAAAATTGCCTGCTCTATTTGAATCACAAAAGAAAGAAAAAATGGGTTTAGTGTCCCTTTAATGTTTTCATTTTTGGGGGACTTTATCACTAGGTGCCAATCTCAGAGTACCAATCTGCCGATGTTCTTGTGCACAGATTGATACCTAATAAAAGTTCTGATATCAGCATCAGTCTCTGTTATGTTTTTAAAAACTTAGAAATGTAAACTCTCACTCAATCTTTTGCTGGGGCTGTACAGCATGCTATAAAACGGACACTCAAGACAAAACTAAACTCTCATGATTCACATAGAGCCGCAATTTTAAACAACTTTCCAAATTTCTTCCATTAACAAAATGAGCAGAGTCTTTTTAGATGTACACTTTTTGAGTCATCAGCTCCTACTGAGCATTTGCAAGAACTACATATATGCATATACTTATATCCATTTGTGATTGGCTGACGGCTGTCACATGATGCAGTAGTGGAAATAGACATAAATTTGTCACAAAACAATCTACTACACATTTGTTCAGAGTAAGTGCTATTGCATTGTCTTTTTATCATGCATTTGTTGATTATGCAAATCTACTGTATTTACTGGTCCTATGCCTGTTTAAAGGGACATAAAAGTACAAAAAGAAAATGGACTAATGTAGCAGATCTTTTTTATTATTTTTTTTAGGAACTATTGCTTGCATATAACTATGTTTTAACCCCTGCGAAGGGGATAAGCACATAGTTAAAGTCCGCTCCAGAGCAACAACTTACTATTGGGAACTAGCTGAAGACATCTGGTGAGACAATAACATGCTCTAGATCACTCATAAAAATTAAATTTTGACTTTGATGTCAATGCAAAGCATATCCAATAATAATATTTAGGAGCCAGACAGTGGTATTAGATAGATAGATAGATAGATAGATAGATAGATAAAAGTTAGGAGCTAGGGGTAAAATTCTAGGAGCCCGTGGATCCCTGTTTTCTTAGTTTGTCGAGCCCTGCTTAGTCCATTTAGACTGTAAGCTCTCAAGAGCTGGTTCCTAAAATCCTCTAGCTTTACTATATATGTTGATGTTTGGCACAGTGTAATATATTGTCACATAAATATTACAAGTAAATATTAACAACAATAACACAACAAAATGGATTATTATTATTATTAATAATAATAATAATCAAATTGATGACTGAGACAGTAAAAGACACAGAATTACAATTGGTTAAGTCAAAAGAAAAAAATAAGAAGTCAAGGGTGCAGCTCTTGACTCTTTTTGCATAACCCTATAAAATAAAATAGAAATTAAACTCCTTATCCAACAATAGCTCAGTGTTTTATCTGATAAACCCACTCCTAAAATGGTCAATTGCTGTACTGTTTTGAAACAATGCTAAGCGCCAACATTAAACATTCCAGCCAGCGTACAACGGAATGCTGCCAAACACAAATATGTGTAAAACTAATTCATGTTTTACTGCACAAAAGCAACTCAAATATGTTAAAACGAATAAAAGGGCAATTGAGAGCAAATCCCAGCTTGAAAAAGAATGCAGAAATATCTGTAATCTACACAGGCCTCTGTCTGTAAAGTAAAAAGAAAATGGGTGCTCATTATTGCTAAACCAAAAAAAAAGTTAAAGGATTAAAGGGACAGTGTATTGTAAAATTGGGTTCTCCTAAATGTCTTTACAATGACTTCTTGTACCACCTGCAGAGTTTAAAATGTATGGGATATTGCACCTTTAGGTATATTTTTGTATATAAACTAACTGTTTCTGCTAATTGAAACCACGACACAGTGAAATGGGTTGAGTTAGCAGGGAAAACAGACCACATTATGTTATCTGTCTATGTACACAAGTCCTCATTTACTTTTTTACTGTTTACTCAAAGGCTAATGGTAAACAATGGAACAAGAACATTTTAGTACCTCTCTGTCCCAGCCGCCCCACCACCACCACTGGGAGCAATGTTTTATCTAACTCTTCTTGTTTACATGATTATTGTAACCAGAACTTAAAGGGACACAAGTCAAAACTAAATTACATGATTCAGATAGAGCATGCAACAACTTTCCAATTTACTTTTTTTTCTATTTCTCTTTACATTTACACTTTTTGCCACCAGCTTCTACTGAGCATGTGCAAGAATTCACAGAATATATGTATATGCATTTGTGATTGGCTGATGGTTGTCACATGATGCAGTGGGAGTGGAAATAGACATAACTAAAATTTGTAAGTGCTATTGCATTGTCATGCATTTGTTGTTCATGTAAATCTACTGCATTAACTGGTCCTTTAAGTTCAGAAATGTTCAGTATGGGTGAGGAAACAACAGACAAAATAAGCAATTTTCAAATGAGAAAATAATGGTGAAAGAGCTATTTTGTAAACAATTTAATACATTCTAATAGGTAAAATGAATAACTGGGAACACGTTAAAAAGGAAAAAATATTTAAAGTGAGGGTAAACATTCACGAATGAGTGCCCAGTTTTTAAAAATACTATTATAAACAGGGGCACTTTCATTCATGAAAGTTTACATTTCAGCCGTTTTGTTAAAAATACTTACCTTTTCTTCTTGCAAGCCGGAGCAGCGATTACTCTGCCCGCAGGTCGTCTCTTCTTACGTCTGCAATTACGAATCCAGCTTCCTCCAATCACGGTGTGGCCTCAGGCAATGTTTGCTCTGGGGAGAAAGTCGTGATTGGAGGAAGCCGGATTCGTCATTGCTGACGTAAGAAGAGACGACCTGCGAGCGGGGGAAATCGCTGCTCCGGCTTGCAAGAAGAAAAGTTAAGTTTCTTAACAAAACCGCTGAAATGTAAACTTTCATGAATGAAAGTGCCCCTGTTTTTAATATTATATTTAAAAACTGGGCACTCATTCTTCATTTTCATATAACTGCATGTAATAGACACTACTATAAAGAATAATATGCACAGATACTGATCTAAAAATCCAGTAAATCGTACTTAGAAGCTTCCAGTTTAGCTCTGTTTAAAAGTAGAAGACACCGCCCCCCCCCCCCCCTTCCTTTGCATATGAAAAGACTCTTTACACAAACAGGAGCAAGCTGGAGTAGGTATACGTCGGTATTCTCCTAAAACTTTGAAGCTTGGCTAGGAGTCTCAAAATCAGTGCAATGTTATTTAAAAATAAGCAAAACTATCCATTTAAAAAAAAAAAAAAAAAAAAAAAAAAACCTGTATAGGCTATATAAATGGATCATCTACAAAACATTTATGCAAAGAAAAATCTAGTGTATAATGTCCCTTTAAGTACCCTGTCCCTTTAAATTACTTAAAGGGACATTAAACTGCTTGGCACAACTACAACAAAATGGTTACTATTCACCATCCTTTTGTTTTTCCTTCTGTGCCTGCAGCTCCCTTCAAATCCATTCTCTTATCTTAACCCCTTTACAGGTGCCGGTTGGTGAAGATCTGCATCTGTACACTGAGTGCCGCCGTCTAGGAGCTTTTGGTATTAATGCGCAGAAGCGATGCACATTCACTGATGAGTGACGTCAGCAGCTTTTTGACAGCTGTATTGTGCACTTCAGGTTAAAGGGACATAACACTCATATGCTAAATCACTTGAAACTGATGCAGTATAACTGTAAAAAGCTGACAGGAAAATATCACCTGGGCATCTCTATGTAAAAAAGGAAGATATTTTACCTCACAATCTCCTCAGCTCAGCAGAGTAAGTTCTGTGTAAAAAGTTATACTCAACTGCTGGTCAGCTGCAGGTAAAAACAAAAAAATAAAAAATGAAGAAATGAACGGCAGCCAATCAGCATCAGCAGTGCTGAGGTCATGAACTCTTTTACTGTGATCTCATGAGCTTTCACTTAACTCTCATGAGATTTCATTGTAAAATTCCTTACACTGAATAGGGAAATAAGATGAGATTGCACGTAAGCTCGCCCCTTCCGCTGTCCCGGGACAGACATACTGATTTGTTGCTTAGAAGTCCTTTACAATGGGATGTGGCTACTGAGAAACTTTTGAGGTAAAAACATAATTTATGCTTACCTGATAAATTCCTTTCTTCTGTTGTGTGATCAGTCCACGGGTCATCATTACTTCTGGGATATAACTCCTCCCCAACAGGAAATGCAAGAGGATTCACCCAGCAGAGCTGCATATAGCTCCTCCCCTCTACGTCAGTCCCAGTCATTCGACCAAGAAACAACGAGAAAGGAGTAACCAAGGGTGAAGTGGTGACTGGAGTATAATTTAAAAGATATTTACCTGCCTTAAAACAGGGCGGGCCGTGGACTGATCACACAACAGAAGAAAGGAATTTATCAGGTAAGCATAAATTATGTTTTCTTCTGTTATGTGTGATCAGTCCACGGGTCATCATTACTTCTGGGATACCAATACCAAAGCAAAAGTACACGGATGACGGGAGGGATAGGCAGGCTCATTATACAGAAGGAACCACTGCCTGAAGAACCTTTCTCCCAAAAATAGCCTCCGAAGAAGCAAAAGTGTCAAATTTGTAAAATTTGGAAAAAGTATGAAGCGAAGACCAAGTTGCAGCCTTGCAAATCTGTTCAACAGAGGCCTCATTCTTAAAGGCCCAAGTGGAAGCCACAGCTCTAGTGGAGTGAGCTGTAATTCTTTCAGGAGGCTGCTGTCCAGCAGTCTCATAGGCTAAACGTATTATGCTACGAAGCCAAAAAGAGAGAGAGGTAGCAGAAGCTTTTTGACCTCTCCTCTGTCCAGAGTAAACGACAAACAAGGAAGAAGTTTGGCGAAAATCTTTAGTTGCCTGCAAGTAGAACTTGAGGGCACGAACTACATCCAGATTGTGTAAAAGACGTTCCTTCTTTGAAGAAGGATTTGGACACAAGGATGGGACAACAATCTCTTGATTGATGTTCCTGTTAGTGACTACCTTAGGTAAGAACCCAGGTTTAGTACGCAGAACTACCTTGTCTGAGTGAAAAATCAGATAAGGGGAATCACAATGTAAGGCTGATAACTCAGAGACTCTTCGAGCCGAGGAAATAGCCATTAAAAACAGAACTTTCCAAGATAACATTTTTATATCAATGGAATGAAGGGGTTCAAACGGAACACCCTGTAAAACGTTAAGAACTAAGTTTAAACTCCATGGTGGAGCAACAGCTTTAAACACAGGCTTGATCCTAGCTAAAGCCTGACAAAAGGACTGGACGTCTGGATTTTCTGACAGACGTCTGTGTAACAAGATGGACAGAGCTGAAATCTGTCCCTTTAATGAACTAGCTGATAAACCCTTTTCTAAACCTTCTTGTAGAAAAGACAATATCCTAGCGATCCTAACCTTACTCCAGGAGTAACCTTTGGATTCGCACCAGTATAGGTATTTCCGCCATATTTTATGGTAAATCCTTCTGGTAACAGGCTTCCTAGCCTGAATCAGGGTATCAATAACCGACTCAGAAAAACCACGTTTTGATAAAATCAAGCGTTCAATTTCCAAGCAGTCAGCTTCAGAGAAGTTAGATTTTGATGTTTGAATGGACCCTGTATCAGAAGGTCCTGTCTCAGAGGTAGAGACCAAGGCGGACAGGATGACATGTCCACTAGATCTGCATACCAAGTCCTGCGTGGCCAAGCAGGTGCTATTAGAATTACTGATGCTCTCTCCTGTTTGATTTTGGCAATCAATCGAGGAAGCAGCGGGAAGGGTGGAAACACATAAGCCATCCTGAAGTTCCAAGGTGCTGTCAAAGCATCTATCAGAACTGCTCCCGGATCCCTGGATCTGGACCCGTAGCGAGGAAGTTTGGCGTTCTGGCGAGACGCCATGAGATCTATCTCTGGTTTGCCCCAACGTCGAAGTATTTGGGCAAAGACCTCCGGATGAAGTTCCCACTCCCCCGGATGAAGAGTCTGGCGACTCAAGAAATCCGCCTCCCAGTTCTCCACTCCCGGGATGTGGATTGCTGACAGGTGGCAAGAGTGAGACTCTGCCCAGCGAATTATCTTTGATACTTCCATCATTGCTAGGGAGCTTCTTGTCCCTCCCTGATGGTTGATGTAAGCTACAGTCGTGATGTTGTCCGACTGAAACCTGATGAACCCCCGAGTTATTAACTGGGGCCAAGCCAGAAGGGCATTGAGAACTGCTCTCAATTCCAGAATGTTTATTGGAAGGAGACTCTCCTCCTGATTCCATAGTCCCTGAGCCTTCAGAGAATTCCAGACAGCGCCCCAACCTAGTAGGCTGGCGTCTGTTGTTACAATTGTCCAGTCTGGCCTGCTGAATGGCATTCCCCTGGACAGGTGTGGCCGATGAAGCCACCATAGAAGAGAATTTCTGGTCTCTTGATTCAGATTCAGAGTAGGGGACAAATCTGAGTAATCCCCATTCCACTGACTTAGCATGCATAGTTGCAGCGGTCTGAGGTGTAGGCGTGCAAAAGGTACTATGTCCATTGCCGCTACCATTAAGCCGATCACCTCCATGCATTGAGCTACTGACGGGTGTTGAATGGAATGAAGGACGCGGCATGCATTTTGAAGTTTTGTTAACCTGTCTTCTGTCAGGTAAATCTTCATTTCTACAGAATCTATAAGAGTCCCCAAGAATGGAAGTCTTGTGAGAGGAAAGAGAGAACTCTTCTTTTCGTTCACTTTCCATCCATGCGACCTTAGAAATGCCAGAACTAACTCTGTATGAGACTTGGCAGTTTGAAAGCTTGAAGCTTGTATTAGAATGTCGTCTAGGTACGGAGCTACCGAAATCCCTCGCGGTCTTAGTACCGCTAGAAGGGCACCCAGAACCTTTGTGAAGATTCTTGGAGCCGTAGCCAATCCGAATGGAAGAGCTACAAACTGGTAGTGCCTGTCTAAGAAGGCAAACCTTAGATACCGGTGATGATCTTCGTGGATCGGTATGTGAAGGTAAGCATCCTTTAAATCCACTGTGGTCATGTACTGACCCTCTTGGATCATGGGTAAAATTGTCCGAATAGTTTCCATCTTGAACGATGGAACTCTTAGGAATTTGTTTAGAGTCTTTAAATCTAAGATTGGCCTGAAAGTTCCCTCTTTTTTGGGAACCACAAACAGGTTTGAGTAGAACCCTTGTCCTTGTTCCGACCACGGAACCGGATGGATCACTCCCATTGTTAACAGATCTTGTACGCAGCGTAGAAACGCTTCTTTCTTTATCTGGTTTGTTGACAACCTTGACAGATGAAATCTCCCTCTTGGGGGAGATAATTTGAAGTCTAGAAGGTATCCCTGAGATATGATCTCTAGTGCCCAGGGATCCTGAACATCTCTTGCCCAGGCCTGGGCGAAGAGAGAGAGTCTGCCCCCTACTAGATCCGGTCCCGGATCGGGGGCTCTCGGTTCATGCTGTCTTTGGGGCAGCAGCAGGTTTCCTGGCCTGCTTGCTTTTGTTCCAGGACTGGTTAGGCTTCCAGCCTTGCCTGTAACGAGCAACAGCTCCTTCCTGTTTTGGTGCAGTGGAGGTTGATGCTGCTCCTGTTTTGAAATTCCGAAAGGGACGAAAATTAGACTGTCTAGCCTTAGCTTTGGCCTTGTCTTGAGGTAGGGCGTGGCCCTTACCTCCCGTAATGTCAGCGATAATTTCTTTCAAACCGGGCCCGAATAAGGACTGCCCCTTGAAAGGTATATTAAGTAATTTGGACTTAGAAGTAACATCAGCTGACCAGGATTTTAGCCACAGTGCCCTGCGTGCCTGTATGGCGAATCCTGAGTTCTTAGCCGTAAGTTTGGTTAAATGTACTACGGCCTCCGAAATGAAAGAATTAGCTAGTTTAAGGACTCTAAGCCTGTCCGTAATGTCGTCTAGCGTAGAGGAACTAAGGTTCTCTTCAAGCGACTCAATCCAAAATGCTGCCGCAGCCGTAATCGGCGCGATACATGCAAGGGGTTGTAATATAAAACCTTGTTGAACAAACATTTTCTTAAGGTAACCCTCTAATTTTTTATCCATTGGATCTGAGAAAGCACAGCTATCCTCCACCGGGATAGTGGTACGCTTAGCTAAAGTAGAAACTGCTCCCTCCACCTTGGGGACCGTTTGCCATAAGTCCCGAGTGGTGGCGTCTATTGGAAACATCTTTCTAAATATTGGAGGGGGTGAGAACGGCACACCGGGTCTATCCCACTCCTTAGTAACAATTTCAGTTAGTCTCTTAGGTATAGGAAAAACGTCAGTACTCGCCGGTACCGCAAAGTATTTATCCAACCTACACAGTTTCTCTGGTATTGCAACAGTGTTACAATCGTTGAGAGCTGCTAAGACCTCCCCTAGTAGTACACGGAGGTTCTCCAATTTAAATTTAAAATTTGAAATATCTGAGTCCAATCTGTTTGGATCAGAACCGTCACCCACAGAATGAAGCTCTCCGTCCTCATGCTCTGCGAGCTGTGACGCAGTATCAGACATGGCCCTAGCATTGTCAGCGCACTCTGTTCTCACCCCAGAGTGATCACGCTTGCCTCTTAGTTCAGGTAATTTAGACAAAACTTCAGTCATAACAGTAGCCATATCTTGTAATGTTATCTGTAATGGCCGCCCAGATGTACTAGGCGCCAAAATATCACGCACCTCCCGGGCGGGAGATGCAGGTACTGTCGCGTGAGGCGAGTTAGTCGGCATAACTCTCCCCTCGCTGTTTGGTGAAATTTGTTCACATTGTACAGATTGACTTTTATTTAAAGTAGCATCAATACAGTTAGTACATAAATTTCTATTGGGCTCCACCTTGGCATTGGAACAAATGACACAGATATCTTCCTCTGAGTCAGACATGTTTAACACACTAGCAAAAAACTTACAACTTGGTTATAATCTTTTTTAGCAAAAAACGTACTGTGCCTCAAAGAGGTACTAACGATTAAATGACAGTTGAAATAATGAACTGAAAAACAGTTATTGCATCAAATTTTGAAACAACACAACTTTTAGCAAAGGTTTGTTCCCATTAGTAAAAAACAACACTAATTAAATTTGTACATAAGAAAAACAAAACAACGTTTTTTATACACAGTCACTATAAGAATTCTCACAGCTCTGCTGAGAGAATTTACCTCCCTTCAAAGAAGTTTGAAGACCCCTGAGATCTGTCAGAGATGAACCGGATCATGCAGGACATATAAAAGTAGCTGACTGGAATTTTTTGATGCGTAGCAAAGAGCGCCAAAAACGGCCCCTCCCTCTCCCACACAGCAGTGAAGAGAAACGAAACTGTCACAATTAAAGCAAAAAACTGCCAAGTGGAAAATAATGCCCAAACATTTATTCACACAGTACCTCAGCAATGTAAACGATTCTACATTCCAGCAAAAACGTTTAACATGAGAATAGTTATTAAAAGGATTAGTGACCTTAACACAGTAGTTCCGGTGAAATACCATCCCCAGAATACTGAAGTGTATACATACATGTCATTTTAACGGTATGGCAGGCTTTTCTCATCAATTCCATTCAGAAAATAAAAACTGCCACATACCTCAATGCAGATTCATCTGCCCGCTGTCCCCTGATCTGAAGCCTTTACCTCCCTCAGATGGTCGAGAACAGCAATATGATCTTAACGACTCCGGTTAAAATCATAGTAAAAAATCTCTGTCAGATTCTTCCTCAAACTCTGCCAGAGAAGTAATAACACGCTCCGGTGCTATTTTAAAATAACAAACTTTTGATTGAAGTCATAAAAACTAAGTATAATCACCATAGTCCTCTCACACATCCTATCTAGTCGTTGGGTGCAAGAGAATGACTGGGACTGACGTAGAGGGGAGGAGCTATATGCAGCTCTGCTGGGTGAATCCTCTTGCATTTCCTGTTGGGGAGGAGTTATATCCCAGAAGTAATGATGACCCGTGGACTGATCACACATAACAGAAGAAATATCTTTCTTTTTTACATAGAGATGTTCAGGTGATATTTTCTAGTCAGCTTTTTACAGCTATACTGCATCACTTTCAAGTGTTTAAACATTTGGGTATTATGGCCCTTTAACATACATGTTACACAGCAAGAGCTGTACTTTTTGGCAGCGGCTGCATTGCACTATTTTTATTTGTATAACCTTAATATGTTAAATCATTTTTAAATGGTCTATAAAAACTGAGGGAAAACTGTAAACCTCCAGCTCTATACTGTACGTGCGAACGAGAATCGCAAAATACAGCTGTGAAAAGGCTGCAACATCAATGATCTGTAAATGTTTACCTCTTATGTCACAGGGTGCAAGAATACTTTAGTTTCTAGATGACCATGCCCAGTATAAAGATGCAGAGCTTTACTAATTGTACCTGTGAAAGGGTTAAAACAAACAGCTATAAAGAGAGCTGCAGGCACAGAAGGAAAAATAATAACATTGTGTAGTAACTATTCTGTAAAGTCTTGCCCAGGATATCCTTTCATAGCAGGGGTCAGCAACACCTCATGTTTCGGAACTACATTTCCCATGATACTCAGCCAGCCTAAAGAGTGCCTAAGCATCATGGGAAATGCAGTTCCAAGGTTGCTGGCACCTGCTTTAAGCATTAGAACATTTTCTTATTGCAGTTTTATGTCACTTTAATACTGGGTGCATAATACATTTGAAAGCACAGTAATGTAAGTGCTGACAAATGTATTAAGAATTTACAAGCTAAGAAGCACACATAACAGAAAGGCATGCACTTTATAGGAGCCAGACATGGTTGTTTGAATGTAGATATATGTACAATAGTCAAGTGTTTGGCAAATGTATATAAAACTTAGTAGCCAGTCAGAAAATGAAGAAGCCAGATAAACATTTTTTAGGAGCCAGGCAAAAATAAAGATTGTATATAGCCATCTTCAGAACAATCTACAAAATTATATAGCCATCTTCAGAACAATCTACAAAATTACAAGTCGTGTTTAAAATTCTTGGCTAACTGGTCCCCATATTTTTTCAGACCCTGCAATATTAAAAATAATAATAATAATAATAATAGTAGAAAAAGTAACATTTTAAAAGGTATTGATTTCTGGCATCCAGGATGACAATGCCTGTAGCAACATATCCACTAGATTTCCAGAAGGCTAATAATCTGATGTGTATGTTATCAAGCCTAGCATAACTTGCCCTATATATATGCATATACCTAGTAACACTACAGACGCTGCATTCCCAAAATAGTAGTGTCCAATAAAATGCGGGACATGGAGTTCCTGGGAATGCTAAGTGTCATATGTATTTAATAGGCTATAAATGTACATAATGTGTCCCGTAGTGTATCTATCAATCTAGTAATGCTATCCATACAATAGAATGTAAACAAAAGACTTAGGGGTAAGGGGCAAGTTTGTGCATGCACATCTGAGGTGGCAGATTAAAGTAAACCCAGGAATGATCCAACCATGGTGACTGACACCAGTTGTAATCCCCCGGAACACAAGTTCCTTACTTGTTAACCTTGTCTATCCTGATCCTTATTCTTTAAAGCAAGGGAGTAATAAGTAACAATGTATTGTGTGTTTTCAAATTAGGACAATAAATAAAACATAAAAAAATAGAGATTGGCATTTTGTTATTTATGCATAGGAAATGAATCACTGCATTGTAAAAGAACAACATATAAAATACATGTTTTAAAAACTTGTTTTGTTAGCAAAAATTACATTGTTCTACAAACCAGTGACATACCATGTGAAAATCACTTTGAACATTGTTTATTTTATCTGCTTTGGTCAGTTAGGGACAGATATAAATGACCTCCTGCACTAAATTAAGAAATGACTGTGCAACAAGTATGAGGGTCAGGGTTCTGACAAAATACATTCCAGCCTCACTTGTGCATGCTTGGAGTGCCGGCAGTGGTGTATTGTTTGACATCACCCGCACCGAGATGTACAGAAATGTTAAAAATGGTACAAACAAAAAACTAATACATTTAACATGCCCTTTGTTAGGGGTAACAAAATGCCCCAAACTCCAACCCCCTCCTCGATGGGCTACCCACCCGCCTCCCTTCTTCCCCCCCACTGCTCCCAATCAACACCAACTAATGATCGTTACAGAGGGTGACATAGACAGCTTCACTCTCTGTAATGATAGGCAATCTGGCTTCATATTGGTTACCGTATGAAGGCAGATGGCTTCTGCCCCCAGCTGCAGTCTTTGTTGCCTACGCTGACAGCAAGGGCCGCAGCATGTGCTGCTGGGCAAAGTACTGTGTGAAGTAGTACCTACATCTAATTGGTGCAAGGGGTTAACCCCTTAGTGGCAGAATAAGTGTTCATATTGGAACGAAGTTCCGATATAAATACTATTAGTAAAAATGAAATCATGCAATCGTTGATGCGATCACGTGATTTCAAGGACGGGATAGAATCATAGGGGACTAACTACTCTGCTAGGCATGCCCCCCCTGGCTGATCCTTGCATGCATCAAAGGGGGAAGCTGAAGGACGCGTATATGGTATTAAGTCCCATGCCGTCCTAATGATGTTAAAGCCCACCGCTGTTAGGCAGGCATGGAACGTCCTAAAGGTGTAAAGGGGTTAAAGAACAGCCAATTAAAATACTTAAATGTACAATTAAATCCTGGAAAACTGGCAACATCAATCATCTTCTTGACAAAACTAAAATTCAGCAGTCTTGTAAGTCTGAGCTATGTGTTTTATATTTGTTTTCCTTATTTAAAGGGACAGTAAAGTCAAAACTAACAAGACTGGATAGAGTATGACTTTTTAAACAACTTTCTAATTTAATTCTATCATTAATTTTGCTTAGTTCTCTTGGTATCTTTTGTTAAAAAGTAATCCTAGGTAAGCCCAGGGGCGTGCACGTGTTAGCTATCTGGCAGCTGTGTTTGCAACACTCTTATACAATGCTTAAAAAATACTCCTGCCATAGAATGCTAAAGGTACGTGCAAGATCCTAAGCTCCTATTAGCCTACATAGATTTATTCTTCAACAAAGGATGTAGAGTGAACAAAGCAAATGTAATACTTAAAAAACAACTGTAATAGAATGAAACATACAATGCTGATTGTAAGATTTTCAAGAGAAGCATGCAGTTCCAAAGCAGCAATATTTCTTTTCCTGTTTCCTAAACAGAATGGTCATAGATTCTGTCATTATTTACACAAGAATATTCCAACTCCTTCTCAACATCTTTATGCTCTCAAAAAGGGAGCGAAAGTAATGGCAGAAACATAAATTGTCCCAATGGAATAAAACAGCTGATGTAACAATTCCCAGGCCTTAGTACAAATGTATCTCAGTCAGTGATAATCCTTGGAGACAGCAGGTTGGCAATGCACTTCTATTTTCTAAGAATCCACTGCATGAAAAGCAAGCATTTAAAGGGACAGAAAATAAAAATTGTTCATGATTCAGAAAGAGCATGCAATTGTAAACAACTTTCTAAAGCACTATATGGCAGCAGTTTGCAAGAATGTTATCCATTTGCAAAAGCACTAGATGGCAGCACTATATCCTGTGATGTAATGCTTCAGTCAGCTACCTACATATCTCTTCAACAAAGGATACCATGGGAATTAAGCAAATTTGATAATAGAACTAAATTGGAAACTTTTTTTAAAATTGTATGCTCTGTCTGAATTCCCAAATAAATGTTTTAGGTTTCATATCCCTTTAAAAGGAACACTTCCACCTCCTACAAATATTAAAAGTACATTAAACACCTTTTGCTTTTGTGTAAAAACTGTGCTTGCCCCACGCTCCCTAGGACAACATTCTTTTGAAAACCTAGCTTACAGATTTTGCTTTTGTGTCCTCTCTAGGGAGCGTGGGGCAAGCACAATTTTTAAATGTTATGTAACTTTTAAACTTTGTATGAAAATTGCAAACATTTGAAACTCATGTTCTGTATTGTGTGTGTGCCAATACATAGATGTGAAAAAGCCGGCAGCATCACTGATCCGTGAATGCACATTGATTCTGTTACAGAGTGCAAGAATACAAGCGATCCAGGATGGAGGCGCCCAGTATAAAAATGCAAAGCTTTACCAACCAGCACATGTAACGCATTAAAATAAGAGAACGGCTCCTAAGAAAGGACAGGAGGAAAAACAGCAGCATTATGAGTGGTAACCACGCTATTGTAGTTTAGTTCAGCAGTTTAAAAAGGGACAGGAAACCCTGTGTAATTACAAGAAATATCTGGTGTGTTGCTATAGAATAACATATCAGCCAAGTCTTCACATTTTAAAACAAATTAACATTATTTTTACTGCAGTTATTTTTGAAAGGGACAGGGAACCCTAAAATGTTCTTTCATGGTTTGCATAGAACATATAATTTTAAACAACTTTTACAATTCACTTCTATTATCATATTTCCTTCATTCTCCTGTTGTCCTTTGCTAAAGGAACAGCATTGCACTACTGGCACCTAGCTGAACACATCTAGTTAGCCAATCACAAGAGACAAATGTATGCAGGCACCAATCAGCTAGGGTTGCCACCCGATCCCTTAAAATACAGAAGACTTATAAGTTACACATGCTGCTGGGTGTGCAGGGAGGAATATGAATAATGCTGTCCAGAAACACAATACATGTTCCTCCCTGCACACCCTGCAGAATGTGTAACTCATGAGTGTCCAGGAAAACATGGCCGAGGTGGCAACCCTACAATCAGCAGCTAACACCTACTAGTGTAGGATATGTGGGTATTCTTTTTCAATAAGGGATACCAAGAGAACGAAGCACATTTGAAAATAGAAGTCAACTTAAAAGTATCTTAAAATGACATGCTCTGCCTGATTTGACTTCCCTATACCTTTAATAGCCAAACTCCTCCCAACGTTTGACTTATTTGGAGGAGCCAATCTGGGCTTTAGTCCAAAGACAACAAAGCTAGCCACATTCATAATGTTAGTATAAAGATAACTGTTTTACAGTTTTTATCTGATGAAGCCAATTAGGGACAGATATATAGCAGAGTTGGCCTTGAGAAGTCAGCAGGGTGCATTACAAGTCCTCAGAGTTAGAAATTGCTCAATTTTAAGAGCTAAAATGACATGAAAAGGGGACAAAACAATGTCCCTTTAAATAAACTGTTCTCTGCAACTGGTAGGCGTGAACCAAGATGCCTTGTTTATACCTCACGTCTGACACCTCTAATGGAAACTAATGGAAAATATATAAAAGTTCTTAAGAGAATCCCAGCAAACACCTGTTATTCTTAGAGTGTATTGCATATTTCATTGATGCAAATTATTTTTGATTAATCAATCAAATCAAATAAAAATCCCAGAGTCCTGGTTTTTAAACACCTATCTGGTTTCTAATCTCACCCTGCCATGTACTTGAGCACAGGTGTATTAACATCATTGTCTTGGATTTGGGAACATACTTGTTGCTCAAATCAACTAGGCCAGTGCCTAGGGCTGTAGGATTTAGGGGGCAGCAAATTTATTGGAAAACTATGAAACTTCATGAATATTTTGCTATTAACAGAAAAGCAACAGAAAAAAAAGACTTCCTAAACAAGGCCTTTATTAAAGGGACAGTCTAGTCAAAATTAAACTTTCATGATTCAGATAGCTCATGCAATTTTAAACAACTTTCCATTTTACTTGTATCATCAAATTTGCTTTGTTATCTTGGTATTCTTTGCTGAAAGCTAAACCTAAGTCGGCTCAAATCGATTTCTAAACTGTTAAAAAATGCCTCCTATCTCAGTGCATTTTGACAGTTTTTGACAGTTAGGCAGTGCCATATAGATGACACTGTGCTCACGACCGTGGAGTTATTTAAGAGTCAGCACTGATTGGCTAAAATGCAAGTCTGTCAAAATAACTGGCAGTCTGCAGAGGCTTAGATACAAGCTAATCACAGAGGTTAAAAGTGTATTAACCCTTTGAGTGCCAAGCGGAATTTAATATTTTTCTGTTTTTTACTATTTTCAAAAAACATTTTTTTTAACTTTTTTATTTTTCCCCCCAGATCCTTAAGACTTATACCATTGGAAAGGTTAGGCATTTACCTTTCCAATGGGGTCTGTAGCTGATTAGATCCCTAAAATACAGGTTTCTAAGCAGCATGCCCCCTTTCCCTATACTTTCTATTGACAATTTTAAATAAAGTTGCGCGGTGACGTCATCACGTCATTGCACATGACGTCACCGCAGGTAACGGGAAGCCCCGGCGATGCCTTTCACTATGCAGGCCTGATCGCCGGGGTAGGAGCGGGTGGGGGCCCCCAGATTGCAAAAAATGTAGTTGAGTGCTAATGACGGCTCAGAGCCGTCATTAGCACTTATAACCATGTTGGTCATGCAAAATTGGGGAATGGCTAATAAAAGGGATTATCCATCTTTTTAAACAATAAAAATTCTGGTGTAGACTGTTCCTTTAATAGAAAAATATCCATAAAGTTTCCTAATGTTTTGTGCAATGATTCTAACACACACAGCAATAGGAAGCTCTAATAAACATACTGCCTAGTAACATGGGAGCCAAACAGATACAAATCATAAAAAATACAAGGGTATCCATCCTGTGCCACTTTAAATACATAGCAATCTTATGCTGTATATATTTTTTTTATTAATTTATTTTGGAGGAGAGCTTTAGAAATCCCTAGAGCAGCAGTTCCTAGAAATGTATGTCTAGATGGATTAATCTACACATTTCTGTTTTCAATCTCCCTTATCTGGCTTCTCAATATCTTGGCTGCCACCTAAATTTTTCAGCCCATGTGAAGTGTATATGCTCTACTGTACTCAAGGGCTGTGTAGATGTAAATCATTTATCCTGGTTTGATGTGTGCACCACACTGTAGCAAATAGTTCTTGAATCTCATTAATCAACGAGTTTCAGATAGCTGTAGAATCAACTTTTTTTTTTTGTTCTTTTTCTGCTTTGCACCTGCACAAAGCAGAAAAAAATATTGATTTCAGCCATGGTAAAATTATTTAAAAACAAAACTGTTTTTTTTCTGCTGGAATGTAATGTATATTTTGTGGTACTGAAATAACTGCAATTATGGCATGTTAAATGGGATTTACTTGTGCTTGTGTAAAGTTACAGTAAAATGTATGAGACATCTAAAGATATAGGGATAAATTTAACAAGCAGCGGATGCCGCTTTCTACGCCCGAAACTTCCATCTCGCCAGAAACGAAAGTTAGGAAGCAGTGTTCGTAAGACCGCTGCTGCTTAACTTGTCCGCCACCTTTTAGGATACGATCGGGATGATTAACACCCTCTGCTATCGGCCGATTGGGCGAGACTTTGCAGGGGGCAGCATTGCCCAAGCATTTCACAAGAAATGCTTGTGCAATGTTAAATGTTGACAGCGTATGCTGTCGGCATTTAGCGATGTCGGGCTCACATAATTCGCTACAGTGAATCATGTTCGCCCGGCATTTAATAAATTGACCCCATAGACTTAAAAAGGACATGAAATCAAAAAAAGTTTCTTTCGTGCTTCAGATAGAGAAAACCATTTTAAACAACTTTGCAATTAACTTATTTTATCTTGCATGCTTCATTCTCTTTGTACCCTTTGTTGAAGAAGCAGTAATGCCCAATTAGGAGCTAGCACATTATGTGCAGCCACCAATCAGCAGCTTCTGGGCCTACCTAGGTATCCTTTTCAACAAAGTATACCAAGAGAACAATAAAATTAAATAGATGCAAATTGGAAAGTTGTTTAAAAAATGGTTCATGGTTCAGATAGTGCATGCAATTTTGAGACACTTTTCAATTTACTTCTATTACCAGATTTACTTTGTTCTCTTGGTATCTTTGTCTCATTTGCTCACCAGATGTATTCAGCAAGTTCCCAGTAGTGCATTGCTGGAGCTGATATTAAAGGGACAGTCTACAATAGAATTTGTATTGTTTTAAAAGATAGACAATCCCTTTATTACCCATTCCCCAGTTTTGCATAACCAACACAGTTATATTAATATACTATTTACCTCTGTAATTACCTTGTATCTAAGCCTCTGCAGACAGCCCCCTGATCACATGACTGCGACTCTTTAAAATCTATTGAGTTGCATTTAGTACTGTGTTGTGCTAACTCTTAAATAACTTCTCGGGGTGTGAGCACAATGTTATCTATATGGCCCACATGAACTATCAGTCTTCTGTTGTGAAAAGCAAATAAAAAAGCATGTGATTAAGAGGCTGTCAAAAGAGCCTTTGAAAGAGGCAGATAGTGCAATGTTTTTTCACTTAAAGGGACACTGAACCCAAAATGTTTCTTTTGTGATTCAGATAGAGCATGAATTTTTAAGCAACTTTCTAATTTACTCCTTTTATCACATTTTCTTTATTCTCTTAGTATCTTTATTTGAAATGCAAGAATCTGAGTTTAGATGCCGGCCCATTTTTGGTGAACAACCTGGGTTGTCCTTGCTGATTGGTGGAAAAAATCCATCCAGCAATCAAAAAGTGCTGTCCAGAGTTCTTAACCCAAAAAAGCTTAAATGGCTTTTATTTCAAATAAAGATAGCAAGAGAACGAAGAAAAATTGATAATAGGAGTAAATTAGAAAGTTGCTTAAAATTGCATGCTCTATCTGAATCACAAAAGAAAAAAAATTGGGTTCAGTGTCCCTTTAAATGTGTGCTTAATCTTTTTATTATTATTATTATTGTAATAGTGCAATAATAAAATGCTTACACTAGAGCTTTAACTTTTATATCCCTTTAATCATGAAGGTTTTTTTAATGCAACATTTATGCATATGACTGCTTTTCCTATTTTTCCACTGCCCCAGAGAGACAGGAGTGCATCCAGTACATCTCAGATCCATGACCCTGCAATATGATCTAATACATAAGTTATAGTATATCTGTCACTAACTGGCCACAGCACAAGACACAAACATTTTCAAGAGGTATTTCCCTCGACTGCTCGGATACAACAAAACAATGCAAACTGTAGCTTAAAATGCCACATTAAATGCAAATATACATTTATTTTGTATGCAGACCTTTTGCAATGCAGTGATTATTAGCTATACTATTACAAAAGAAAACAGAAAAAGGTTTTAAAGTGTTTTTAAATAAACCAGACAAAAGGAGATTAACTCCTTGTTAGTGAAATCTTAGACCGTAGAGACAAAAAATTAACATTAAATAAGATTAATAGAAATATATATCATTTTACCTGGCTTTAATGAACTCGTTCTCAGTTTGATGTCCGTTCGCAAAGAAAATTTAGGATATTTCCACGTAGTGCGCAAAGAGTGCACCTTCACACTCATGTTTTACTATTAAATTAGCAGCAGAAATAAAGGAAACTGATACTAACTCAGAGCTAAATGTAACGGTACTGTGGGTGTGTTCACTGCTGTCATTTCCTATATTGCACAGTAAAAATTCTCAAACTCTGAGAAACAAAGCAGTCCCATGAGAGTAGAAAAACAACACAAAAAAACTAAATCTTGCGTGGGAACCAATCCATTCTCTTTTCCTCAAATCATTTAAGGGATAGGAATTTTAAGAAATAAAAAAAAAGCAATGAAAAGTGATCAAAGTCTGCCAAAAACATCAAAACACTTCCTAGCATCACACATTTAAAGAGGCATAGTCACAAAAATTTAAAGGGACAGTAAAGTCCAAAATAAACTTTTGTGATTCAGATAGGGCATACAATTTTATAAACTTTCCAATTTACTTTTATCATCAAATTTGCTCATAGGCTGATTCTGCAGTCCAACTCTTATCTCACAGTCTGAATAGGTAATAACATGTACTGCTTGGTCATGTGTGCCATATAGATAACATTGTGCTCACCCTAGTGGAGTGATTTAAGAGTTAGTACTGATTGGCTAAAATGCATGTCTGCAGAAGCTTATATACAGGGAGTGCAGAATTATTAGGCAAATTAGTATTTTGACCACATCATCCTCTTTATGCATGTTGTCTTACTCCAAGCTGTATAGGCTCGAAAGCCTACTACCAATTAAGCATATTAGGTGATGTGCATCTCTGTAATGAGAAGGGGTGTGGTCTAATGACATCAACACCCTATATCAGGTGTGCATAATTATTAGGCAACTTCCTTTCCTTTGGCAAAATGGGTCAAAAGAAGGACTTGACAGGCTCAGAAAAGTCAAAAATAGTGAGATATCTTGCAGAGGGATGCAGCACTCTTAAAATTGCAAAGCTTCTGAAGCGTGATCATCGAACAATCAAGCGTTTCATTCAAAATAGTCAACAGGGTCGCAAGAAGCGTGTGGAAAAACCAAGGCGCAAAATAACTGCCCATGAACTGAGAAAAGTCAAGCGTGCAGCTGCCAAGATGCCACTTGCCACCAGTTTGGCCATATTTCAGAGCTGCAACATCACTGGAGTGCCCAAAAGCACAAGGTGTGCAATACTCAGAGACATGGCCAAGGTAAGAAAGGCTGAAAGACGACCACCACTGAACAAGACACACAAGCTGAAACGTCAAGACTGGGCCAAGAAATATCTCAAGACTGATTTTTCTAAGGTTTTATGGACTGATGAAATGAGAGTGAGTCTTGATGGGCCAGATGGATGGGCCCGTGGCTGGATTGGTAAAGGGCAGAGAGCTCCAGTCTGACTCAGACGCCAGCAAGGTGGAGGTGGAGTACTGGTTTGGGCTGGTATCATCAAAGATGAGCTTGTGGGGCCTTTTCGGGTTGAGGATGGAGTCAAGCTCAACTCCCAGTCCTACTGCCAGTTTCTGGAAGACACCTTCTTCAAGCAGTGGTACAGGAAGAAGTCTGCATCCTTCAAGAAAAACATGATTTTCATGCAGGACAATGCTCCATCACACGCGTCCAAGTACTCCACAGCGTGGCTGGCAAGAAAGGGTATAAAAGAAGAAAATCTAATGACATGGCCTCCTTGTTCACCTGATCTGAACCCCATTGAGAACCTGTGGTCCATCATCAAATGTGAGATTTACAAGGAGGGAAAACAGTACACCTCTCTGAACAGTGTCTGGGAGGCTGTGGTTGCTGCTGCACGCAATGTTGATGGTGAACAGATCAAAACACTGACAGAATCCATGGATGGCAGGCTTTTGAGTGTCCTTGCAAAGAAAGGTGGCTATATTGGTCACTGATTTGTTTTTGTTTTGTTTTTGAATGTCAGAAATGTATATTTGTGAATGTTGAGATGTTATATTGGTTTCACTGGTAAAAATAAATAATTGAAATGGGTATATATTTGTTTTTTGTTAAGTTGCCTAATAATTATGCACAGTAATAGTCACCTGCACACACAGATATCCCCCTAAAATAGCTATAACTAAAAACAAACTAAAAACTGCTTCCAAAACTATTCAGCTTTGATATTAATGAGTTTTTTGGGTTCATTGAGAACATGGTTGTTGTTCAATAATAAAATTAATCCTCAAAAATACAACTTGCCTAATAATTCTGCACTCCCTGTACAAGCTAATCATAGAGGTAAAAAGGATATTAATATAACATGCAAAACTGGGGAATGGTAAATAAAAGGGATTATCTATCTTATTAAACAATAACATGTTTGGTGTTGACTGTCCCTTTAAAAAGAGACATACCAGGGGTCCCGACCTGGTCGGAAAATAATCTCTAAAATCAGACACACATATTCAATGCATGAATCGGCGGCACATCTACAAAACACAACAGAATCTTTCCACAGTGTTTGGCTTTATTAGAATCTAGGAGAGAACAATATTCAGATCACACACTAAGATACCACAACACAAGTTAAAACCCCTCTAGAATATAAATCTGGAAGTACTTTTTGAGGACTATATAAGAAACTAATGTAAGAAAATTTTATAAAGCTTCTAAAAGAAGGGAAATGGAAACTTAAAGGGACACTAAACTCAATTTTTTTCTTTCAGGATTCAGATAGAGCATGCAATTTTAAGCAACTTTCTAATTTACTACTATAATCAAGTTTTCTTTGTTCTCTTGCTATCTTTATCTCAAAAGCAGGAATGTGATGCATAGGGCTCTAATATCTGAAAACACACTTTTAAGAGACAAGGTTAAAGGCATGTTACCTAATTGTTAGAGTTATTGGGTTTCCAAAACACCCATATTTAAACTCTTGGTGGTGGCAGCAATTAGTAACTATGGTGGTGTAGGCAGGATTCAGGAGTTAATTTAGTGTCCCTTTAGGTCCTTTGTAGAGATAAAGGTAAGGGAAAACCAGTGGCTAAATGCTATCGACCCCTTCCCATAGTGACGTCTGGGTGGAAAGGCTTAATCATCACAGTTAGGAGTGATAAGCAAAACTATACATTTTTACAACAACAAAGAAACCTGTATGGGCTATATAAATGGATCTACAAAATATTTATGCAAAGAAAAATCTAGTGTATAATGTCCCTTTAAAGCGATATGAACAGGGGTGGACTGAGACCGAACAGGGCCCTGGGCAAAAATTAGGTAAGGGCCCCACTGTCTCACACTGACTCAGATTTATTTAAATGTATGCAAATGAACATGATAGCCTCCCTTCACTGTCCCCACCAGGCCCCCCAAAATCCAGGCCGAAGTCCCCCAATGTCAAGGGCCAGACCCCACACTCCATGACCTTCAAAGCGACAGACCCCATGCCTGGTTACTGATAGGGCAACTGCCAACCCCAGTTTAAGCAGCACACCAGGAGGCATGGAGATGCCATTTGTGGGGCCCCCTACATTCTGGGCCCTCTGTCCTATTTGCCCAGCTGATCAGTCCGCCCCTGGATATGAAACCCAACATTTTTCTTTCAAAATTCAGATAGAGCACTGGTTTTCAAACATGTATTCAGGACTCCCTAACAGGCCATATTTTCAGGATTACCTTGGGTGAGAGAAGGTAAAATTACCATGTTTACTAATCAGCTGATTATTTCACTTGTGCTCTAGTACACATATCCTCAAAATCTGGCCTGTTAGGGAGGTCTGACAGATTTGAAAGACAGTGAGATAGAGTATGTGATTTTAAACAACTTTCTAATTTACTTCTAATATCAAATTGTCTTTGTTGATTTGGTATCTTTTGGGGCGTATACTTAGGAGCCGGCCAATTTCTGGAACACTATTTGGCAACAGTTTTGTAAACAAATGTATCCAATTGCAAGAGCACTAGATGGCAGTACAACTCTTGCTATGTAGAGCTCCAGATGCCTACACCTATGTATCTCTTTAACACAGATTATCATGGGAAAGAAGCACATTTGATAATAGTAGTAAATTATAATTTTATTTTAAATGGAATGCTATGTCTGAATTACAAAAGAAAATGTTTGAGGTTCATAACCTTTAAAAGGAAAATTGAACTGTTACATGTTCTTTTCTTTAGTGTGTTCCCAAAGATCTGTTTTACCTGCTGGAGTGTATTCAGTTGTTTACATCCTTTACTTTTATTTTTTTATTTGTAATAGCTACTTTGTCCTGTTGTATCTCCAATTATACTGAAAATGTCATGATTTAGGTATTGGCTATATTAAAGCTATGTAATCAAGTAGGTGCAGCAGACTTTACACTCCCAGTGGGGAGCAGGAGATATTGGTACTAAACTTTTTCAATTGCACTTGCTTTTGCAAGCCAAACAAAAGATAAGGCTTAGTGAATATAGAGAAAAAGAAAGAAACGGATGTCTCCTCTCCCTGAAATGCCAGCCCATTTATATGGGTCGTAGTTTCAATTACCAAACACAGCAACTTCATCAGAAACAAAGGAAAACCACCACCCCCTCAAATGAGAGTACTCCAGGAAATTTTGGTGTGAAAGGTCTAGCAATGTTAAGGTTATGTTATCAAGGTGATTTCCATACAGAAGAGATAACATTTTAAAAATGTTCATGTTTACTGTCCTTTTAAAATAAAAACAAAAACTTTCCTTACATTTAGTTAAAGGGATACATGGGTGTATTTCAATTTTTTTTAAAAAACTAAACATTTTTGCACTGTATTTACATTAGGAAACATGCTTCTAGTAAAATTACCATCTTTCAGCTGCATACGTACATATGCTGTGAGGGCCAGTGCATCAGTATTCAAACATTACACCTTCTCAGATAGCTGGCGGTGGTGTGTATTGCCTCAGTGAAGCCGCTGCTGACTTTCTGAGAAGGTGCGGTGTTTGAATGCTGGTACACAGGACACTCACAGCATATGTGCGTATGCCACTGAAAACCATTAATAAATTTTACGAGAAGCATTGTTGCTAATGGAAGTATATTGCAAAAATGCTTTTATTTAAAAATAATATGTACAAATGCACATTTAACTTTTGATCTTTCTATGCCTTTAACTGTAGCATGTAGGTTGCAAGTGATTTCAGAAAGATTCCCTCCATAAAACAGGGGTGACCAACCTGTAGAAAGTGTCCCTGTTAACTTATATAAAAACATAAATTATGCTTACCTGATCATCACCACTAACAAGTGGATAACGTTGCAGGCTATCTAAGAGCGGCCAGTCCTTCCCACAAATCCAGAACATGGAGAAAGGAGAAACCTCAATAGGCTTACCATACCTCGAATGCTCTGAGGACGAATTTAGCAGAGCAACAGATCTCAGATCCTGCTCCAACACGGCCAGTCCAAGCAATAGACATGTCTGATAGACAGGGGGGACAGAAAGACCCCAACCACAAGCCCCCAGGGAATGTAAAGCAAAAAAGGGGGAACTCGTCCACCCCAACAGAGCTCGGGTGCCAACCCAATCCGCTCCTCCAAAATAACGCACTCCCAAGGAGAACCCGTAGGAACCTGGAACAGAGAAAATTGCAATTGAACCGAAGGAAGACCTGTCACAGCTCTCTTAGACCGTCTCTACGTAGAGAGATCAAATTCCAACAGGTGGAACAGAGCCCACAGAGCAGAGATACTGATCCAACCTCCTACACACAGGGCAGGACAAAGACCCTCCAGGGCGAGGAACCCCAGCTCATAAGGAAGACAAACTATCCCCTCAAAAGGGAAAATCACAGATAAGAACAGCATACATGTCCACAAGACATGAAGCCCTAGTATGATCAAAACACGTACCGAAAGAAATAATTATCCAGACACCACTGTTGACCCAACAGAGAAAAAACTCCCCATGAAGAAGGAGCACACTCCGTCTGAAGGACAAGTCAGGCCTTAAAGTTGATAACCAGTACCCGAAGGTAGATGTGAACTCTGGCCTTCCTGCTTGCAAGCCCAATGAGCTAGTCCCTATGTCGCAACATAGGGTCCCTGAAATAACTGGGTCATACCGAACCAGTCCACAGGATCATAAGTCTCCAGACATCCAAGAAGGACACAAGACAAGAACCCTGGACCCAGAATTGTCCTAGAACGACACCCCCAGGGAAGACAAGAAACCCCGTCTGAAGCAATCAGACCTCACAGGGGATGAGAAGCGGGGATGAGAACCGGGGAACCCGGAGAACGGGTACAAGACTCACTCTTAATTCCCAGCCCAAGTGAAGAGAACACCCTTGGCCGGAGGTCAACATCCCCCCAACAAGGTTCTAGGCCGCGACAAAGTCACGCAATTTCTCTAGAGCCCAAAGGCCCCAAGCGCAGCACAAAAGGGAAATGAGAACGAGAACAGAATCACCCGAAAGAGAGTAGAAGAAAGGCTAGTCTCCATAATCCTTGCAGATTAACGTTCCAGAGGACCACACCCAAGGGTGAAGAATGCAAAGCATCCCGAACCCAGGCAGAAAACATCCCCTAAGCAATAAGCTTGGAAAAAGAGACAATACCTCCTATCACCCCTGATATGGAGACGACTAACTCCCGGAGGAAGACCGAGCATCACGGCCTTACCTTCCTAATTAAGCGGCCAAAGCCGCCAGAAAAAACGGCCGAAGTCCAGAAAGTCTCGATCCAAAAGGAAGAGAACCTCTAAAAGGAACAAGTCCTAAAAGGACACTTCCAAAGAGACCATGAAAGGCAAAACCGTATGAACGGCAGTATGAAGGACCTAAATACTCCAAGCCTCTGAGCATGTTGCTGCGGATCTCAACGGAGTCCCGGCCCACAAGATTGAAAGGTGAATGAGGACTGAACCAATCCCCCATGCCCCTAAGCAACGACAGTCTCTCAAGTCCTCTCAGGATGCTAGTTGAAGCTTGTAAAATAAAACAAGAAAACAACACAAATCATATTGTGATCACTAGGCGCCCTCACCGGACCAACCAGACATAAAAAAGGCACCACGTGTCTGAACTAGGCCTCAAACACAGAAGGATTTGTACCCAGTCAGGACCAGCCTGAAACCAAGGGCCCCAGCACTGTCAAGGCCACATGGAGTCTCCCCCGAGATGGAGGGATAAAGAACAGTCAGACAGACCTTTGTAAACAGTGCGACCACAAAATCGCCAGTATCAATTCCAGAGAAGAAAGTTCCCGAAGGAAACATCACACCACAACCTGAGCTTTAGACTAAATAAAAATCATCCTCACCAGATGAAGATAAAAGATAAGGCAACCCGTAGGTTATCGCTCAGGAAGAACAGACAGCCCCGCAGGACCAGCCCAACAGGGGTCCGAGACTTCCAAGCTCAAAACTGGAACAGGATACACAGATAACAAAGACTATAAGAAGATTACTTCATCCCCTTATGTCTATGCATGCAAGCCAGTCGAAGAATAAGACTGAGAATCACCAGACCCATTAAGAGTGGGATCCAGCAGCGCCAAAAACGTGTCTTAGTAGAACACGAAGGCGCGCCAGTCTATAATGAAAGGCGCAACATACCTCCGCCGGGACAAAAGAAAACACCGGCCCCGAAGTTTGACCCACTGAGGCTCCACCGGAGGGCTGAACTAGACCAGGCAATCCCACGCCTGACGAGCCCAGGTTAACGGAACACGGACAGTATAGCAGTGTTAATTTTAATGGCAAATTTCAATTTAGTCTTAGTTTTAGTCTTTTGACTAAAATGCTATTTTAGTTTTAGTCGTATTTTAGTCATCTGAATTAATTTAGTTTTAGTCTAGTTTTAGTCGATTGAATCTCCAGTAGATTTTAGTCGACTAAATCTCCAGTAGATTTTAGTCAACTAAAATCTAAGGGGTTTAGTTAAAGTGTAATGCATTATTTAAGCATTTCTCTATAATTTGCAAACTGATTATATACTCCAGGAGTAAACATAACACCTGTTAATATTTATGGTATTAAGGTTTAAACATGCAATGCAGACACAGATTTAGCCGTTGAGATACGTAACATCTTTATTAAACTTAAAATTAAATAAAACCAAGTTTCATAAGCAAACAGAAGTGCAACTTTAAAATATAAAAAAACAAAACTGTAAACTGTATTGGCTGTATTGAACATATTGCCCAATATAAAAACTTTAACAGTTCTCTGTTAATAATTAAAACAAGTATCAAGTAACTCAACACAACAATAAGTTTCTGCAGCTAGCACAGGCACAGCATAACAAACCCATACTCGTGGGTTATTCTTATTTCTATAGGAAGAATCAATTGATTGTTCACAGATTCGAAAAAGGTTCGACAACGATATTAGCACTGCTCTAAAACTTCCAAACTCATTATATACTGGAGTAAAGGTTTAATAACCTGTTTTCATTTATGGTATTAAGGTTTGAACATGCAATACAGATTTTAACAGATTTAACTGTTGTGGTATATAACATGTCTTTATTTGTCTTAAAGAGCAGTAATTAGATATGGATTGATTATAACACCTTGCATAGCATGTTTTTGTCAGCAAATTTTGATTTAGTTTTAGTCCTAGTCTTTTGACTAAAATGTCATTTTGATTTAGTTTTAGTCATAGTCTTTTGACTAAAATGTAATTTTAGTTTTAGTCGTATTTCGTCATTAGAATTTCTTTAGTTTTATAGTCATTTTAGTCTAGTTTTAGTCGACGAAATTAACACTGCAGTATAGTAAGCACACTCCTGGGAGGTGAGGTGCAGATCTGGAACCATGTCGTAACCTCCGGTGGGAACAGACCACACTCCAGAGAAGGATAAGTAGCGTTTGGGTTACCTGCATGCATAGTAAGAGTTGGTGGTAGGGAACTCGTCTTGTGGGAAATAGAATCCCCAGAGGCAGATGGCTCAGTGGGCACCTGATTCCCCGATCCCGAGGAACAGAGCACTCTAAAATGGCATTCGGAACATAACTGATGGACATGTATCACCTGGGCCAATTCCTATTCTTCGCAAGAAGTAGAATCTGAATCAGAGACATCCGTCTCCAAAAAATCAGAATCCTCCATAACTGGGACACTGAATAAAAAATGGACCAATAAGAAAAATCTAAACGGCACCTTACACCCCCAATGGCTGGGGCACTCACCACCTCCAGAGAACCAGACACCAGCGGACCAGGATTTCTCTGTCGCCACACGATCAGGAATGCGGAAATGGAGTCACAAGGTAAACCGTGCAGTCCATGCAAAAGCGTGCCCGACCGCAAAGGCCGCGTCACTAGGACACTACACAGTAGCAGACAGAATCACATAAACATGATTATAAACCTCCCTGTTCAATAACCCCCCTCAGGAGATATTAACCCTTGATTCCTAGATACAAAAAGGAGCCTCACTGAGACCCTATGTTAAAGTTATCCCCGAAAGGTTGTAGCCCCTCTCAGATAAACAGCTGTAATTACAATACATCCATGATGAAAGTATAATGAAACTATATTAGCCGGAATCTACCTAGTGGAACAGGAACACGGCCCTTCAAGTGTGACAGATATTAGCGTCGCTTCTGCCATAGACTTAAGAGAAAAAAAGCAGGAAGCGAAACTCATCAACGCTGATTGCTTGTGGAGCTGATAATATGAGTCGGGATGGTTTCGCAGAAAGACTCTCCCTGCATCTCCGGACTCCAACTTTCACCCATGCTCTCACTGAGAGGCTGACATGACTACTTAAAACTCCAGTCCCATGCCGGAGTACTACCCTCCATAAGAGGCTATCGAAAACTTCTGATACTTCTCTGCCAACCTCCTGGGATGAAAGGCAAAGAATGACTGGGGGATTAGGGGAGTGGGAGGAGTATTTAAGCCTTTGGCTGGGGTGTCTTTGCCTCCTCCTGGTGGCCAGGTTCTGAATTCCCAAAATTAATGAATGCAGCTGCAGACACTTTCCATTTATGAAGAAAATATATAAAATGTGAAAAATAGACAAGTCCCAGCACTGTTTCATCAAGCTAAATCCTTTATTGAGGTTAAAAGGATGATAGCAAAAAGCTACATTTCGGGCCAACATAGCCCTTACTCATGCTATGTAGGCCTGAAACATAGCTGTTTGCTGTCTTCCTTTTAACCTCAATAAAGGATTTACCTTGATGAAACAGTGCTGGGACTTTTCTATTTTCCAAATTGGATAAAAATGATGTTTGCACTTAGCAAAATAACTTTGCAATTTATCTCAACAGTGCTGTACCTCTTTTCCATATATATATATATATATATATATATATATATATATATATATATATATATATATATATATATATATATATATATATATATAATGGATTTAAAATTCCAAAAAAACATTTGAACCAGCTTCTATAAATTAAAACTTAATGGACAATCAATCAACTATTTTGCTTTTAAATGCTAAAAAAATACAGTAGATTAGTTATTTGCTAACAAAATGTTTCAAGACATTGGCTTTGTATGAAAAATGTATATTTCACACTTTATAAAATTAGTTTTACTTTAATAACGGTTGTTAAGGAGATCAATTGAAAGAAGCAATGTGTTTCCATTAAAAAATAAACTATGGGCTTTGTTTGAGGAGTGTTATGACTTTGAAAAAGTACAAAAGTTTATAGACTTTCAAATATTTTCCACAGGCTTTCAAGAATACGTTTACATGAACAAGATAAAATACACTGAAAATGAGTTCAAGTTCCATACGAGTTAAAAATAAATTATATTGTTGTAGCTATTAAGAGAGAGATATGGTAGAATAAGAGGCTTATTTATCATCATGGGGGTGGACAAGGTTCACAGCACTGAACCTATCTGCCGAGACTGCAAATTGCAGGGAGGGCACAAAGTAGACACACTGAGGGGGGTACGAGATTAGAAAACAGAAGGGGAGCACGAGATCGACACACAAGAGGGAGAGTGCAAAAGATCGGCACACAAGAGGGAGAGTGCAAAAGATCGGCACAATGGGGGATAGGGCAAGATTGGCACACCGTGGGGAGAGGGCAAGATCGGCACACCGAAGGGAGAGGGCAAGATCGGCACACCGAAGGGAGAGGGCAAGATCGGCACACCGAGGGGAGAGGGCAAGATAGGCACACCGAGGGGAGAGGGCAAGATAGGCACACCGAGGGGAGAGGGCAATATAGGCACACCGAGGGGAGAGGGCAATATAAGCACACCGAGGGGAGAGGGCAATATAAGCACAAAGAAGGAGGGCATGGGAAAGAGACCAAAGAGAACAAGAGAAAGATATGGAGAGAGCTAGCGAAAGCATTGAGGGAGAAAAAAAAAGAGTAATATGGGGAGAGCATGATAGAAGCACAAAGAGGGAGGACAAGATAGCGACTGGGGAGAGCAAAAGTGCAAGAGAACTGAGGGATAGCAGGAGAGAGGGAGAGAGAGAGAGAGAGAGAGAGAGAGAGACATGGGAAAGCTAGAGATAGAAACTGAGGAGAAATAGAGAGAAGCAGAAACAGAGAGTGAGATAGAGAAAGGAAGGAGAGTGTCATGATACACTAATGAGGAGTAGTTAATAGCCACCCAGCAGAGTGATGCATTAGCATTGCCAGGGTTAATCTGAAATTTTCTTTTTTCAACATATGCGTTTGTTAAATAATGCAATGATCTAAAGACCCCTCTCATCTTACCCCCTCGTCCTGGTGCTTGCCATCTCTTGGTACTGTGGGTTAAGGACTTGCAAGGGCTGTGGTCTTGACAAGACAAAGGGACATTCAGATATAATTAAATGTATAGCAAGATTATCGCAGAACTTGCCTGGGACAGAATGAGAAAACATCTGAAGTGAGTTCCCACATACTTATTGGAAACTTGGTGATATGCTCAAAGTGTAGGTATTGGTTTTTGTTTATGTCCCATTTTATTTTAAAGAACTGTATCTTTGCATTTATTCTTATTCTTTTGTATGTCTTCTGTTTTTGTAATTTAGCACTGTGTAACCTGTATTCATATGTTTATTGGCAAAAGACAATCTAATTCTGACTTTTGGGCTCTAATATCTGAATTCACACTCTGAAGAGACAAGGTTAAAATCACATTACCTAATTGTTAGTCGTGTGAGTTATTGGGTTTCCAAAGCATCCTTATTCAAAGCACTGGGTGGTGGCAGCATTGTTAATCTGGGGTGGTGTAGGCAGGATTTGGGGGTTATTTTGGTGTCCCTTTAGGTCCTTGTAGAGTTAAAGGTGTAAGGGAACCAAAGGCTGAGAGCTATTAACCCCCCTTTATGCCCACACTCTCCCCACTATTGCAGCTGGGCGGATAGGCTTAGCCGTCACAGAGAGTAAGAGAGATAGACAAAGAAAGGAGATAGAGAGAGATAGAGAAAGGAAGGAAGGAAGGAGAGTGAGACATAGAGAAAGGAAGGGGAGAGAGAAAAGGAGAGTGAAAGTGAAATAGAGAAACGGAGAAGAGCAAAAGTGATAAAGAAAGGAAGGAGAGCAAAAGAAATAGAGAAAGGAAGGAGAGAGAGAGAGAGAGAGAGAGAGAGAAAAGGAGAGTAAAAGTGAAATAGAGAGATGAATAGAGGAGAGCAAGAGAGATGGAAAAAGGAAGAAGATCAAGAGATAGAAACAGATAGACCAAGAAAGACAGAGTAACAGAGGAGAGCGAGAGACATTGAGAAAGGAATGAGAGTGAGAGAGATAGGAAAATAGGAGGTGTGACGATTAAGCCTTTCCACGCAGCCATCACTATGGGGAGGGTGTGGGCATGAAGGGGTTAATAGCACGCAGCCACTGGTTCCCTTAAACCTTTATCTCTACAAAGGACCTTAAGGGACACCAAATTAATCCACAAATCCTGCCTACACCACCCCAGTTTAACAATTTTTGCCACCACCAAGAATTTTGAGTAAGGGAGTCTTGGAAAACCAATAACTCACACAATTAACAATTAGGTAACGTGCCTTTAACCTTGTCTCAACAGAGTGGGAATTCAGATATTAAAGCCCAAAGACAGAATTAGCTTTTATATATGTTTAATAACAAAAGAAATACAGGTTACACAGTGCCAAATTATACAAACAAACATTATAGCAAGATATATACAAAGGTATAGTTCTTTAAAATAAAATAGGACATAAAATAACACAATACCTTTAATTATTACCAAATTCCTTTAGGTATGCAGAGAACCTCCTTCTGATGTTACTTCTTCTTGTCCCAGGCAAGTTCTGAATACGTTTTCTGTTGCATACAATTATAACTCAGCGTCCCTTTGTCTTGTCAAGACCACCGCCCTTGTGCTAATTTATGATCATTCAGTCACTCATAGCCAGGCCTTAAAGGGATACTAACCCCACATTTTTTCTTTCATGATTCAGATAGAGCATGCAATTTTAAGCAACTTTCTAATTTACTCCTATTATCAATTTTTCGTTGTTCTCTTGCTATCTTGATTTGAAAAAGCAGTAATAAAAGGTTAGGAGCCGGCCCATTTTTAGTTCAACACCTTGGTAGAGCTTGCTGATTGGTTTGCTACATTTAGCCACAAATCAGCAAGTGCTACCCAGGTGCTGAACAAAAAAATGGTCCGGCTCTAAAGCTTACAGTACTGTTTTTTCAAATCAAGATAGCATGAGAACAAAGAAAAATTGATAATAGGAGTAAATTTGAAAGGTGCTTAAAATCTCATGCTCTATCTGAATCATGAAAGAAAAAAATTGAGTTTAGTATCCCTTTAAACCATGGTATCAAGAAAATGGGAGGGGGTCTTAAGACCACAGCATTCATGAACAAACACAGATTCCATATAAAGAAAGAACAGTTAAGATTAAACCTTGCAATGTTGAGACCACAATACAACCTCTGCTGGGTAGCTAATCTAGGTATTAACTACTCCTCATAAGTGTATCATTAAAGGAGGAAAGAGTGAAACGGAGAGAGAAAAAGAGAAATGGGAGAGAGAAAAGAGAGAGCAAGACAGATAAAAAGAGAGAGAGAACTGACATCACTGAGTAGAGGGAGAGTTTGTAGGAAAACTATGCAAAATATATGTAAACAGTAATGTTAAGAATAACAGTTTTATGCAGTGCTAAGTAGAATGGAAGTGGAGCTTTAAAGTTAATCCATCATTTCCATGTCTGTTTAATAAACTATTACTCTTTTTCGTCAGATTAATGATGGGTTCTTCTTAAAACACAGCGCTTATTTAAACACCTTGATAAATGTCCCCCCTAAATGTGTCTTAGGGCTCTGAAAGGCATCTTATGCGAATGGCTTAGATACATGTTTTATATATACAGTGTCAGCTTTCTATTCAATATGTTAAACCTCTACAGAAAGACTCTCATAACACAAATACTGTTGATATATTGCAGATATAAGACGTCTGCATGTCCCACTTTTTTTGTTACTGTAAAGGCTGAAATTTAGACAACTCATGTGATAGTTTTTTTCACCTTTAAGAGAGAAACTATTTTAAAACAACTTTCTAATTTACTTCTATTATGTTTTCTTTGTTTTCTTGGTATCTTTTGCTGAAAAGCAGGGAAGTCATTTAAGGAGCCAGCCTATGTGTGGAGAACTATATGGCAGCAGTTTTGCAAGAATATTATCCATTTGCGAGAGCACTAGATGGCAAAACTATTTCCTGTCATGTAGTGCTCCAGACACCTACCTAGGTATCTTCAACAAAGAATGACATAGGAACAAAGCAAATGTGATAAAAAAAAGTAAATGGGAAACTTTAAAAAAAAATGTATGCACTGTCTGAATCACAAAAGAACATTTTGGGTTTCATATTCCCCTTAAATGCACTGTTGATGAGGTTAGGCTGGACCCCCACTGAAATGGTCTGGGAAAGCAGAAATAGCAGACACCCCCCCCCCCTCCCCACTTCCCTGCAAATGAAAAGACACAAACAATAGCAGTAGGGTTGTGTAGACCTGGGTCTACATCTGATACTTTGGGGCTTGGTTAGGAGTCTGAAAATCAACACAATGTATTAAAGAAATAAGCAAAACTATACATTGTTACAAAAACACGCCCAGATGGGTTATATAAAAATGGGCCAGCTCCTAAGCTTTCATCCCTGCTTTTCAAATAAAGATACCAAGAGAATGAAGGAAAATTGATAATAGGAATAAATTAGAAAGTTGCTTAAAATTGCATGCTCTATCTCAATTTAAAGAAAAAAAAATTGGGTTGAGTATCCCTTTAAAGTCAGCTCTAGTGTAGTAATACACTACTAGGAGCTATCTGAACACATATGGTGAGCCAATGACAAAGACAAATGTGTGTACCAACCAATCAACAGCTAGCTCACAGTAGGACATTGTTGCTGCTGAGGATATGTACATTTTCTTTTCAGCTAAAGTACCCAAGAGAACAAAGTAAATTTGATAAGAGAAGTGAATTTAAAAATGACATGCTCTGTCTGAATCATGAAAGTATAATTATGTCTTACCTATCCCCTTAAGCAAATAGTAAAGCTAAATTATACGATTAGTATTTTAGGTGCTTGTTTTGGGGTGAATTGGAGTGGGCGGGGCTATGTAATCCATAAATGAGCTTGGCTCTGGCTCCCTGGAAAACATTTTAAATGTTGGCAAGTATGCAAATGATTTCTAATTGCAGCCTTATACGGTAGAAATGCATAATTAGAAAGTGCATAACAAGAAGACTCTGAATTTTAAAATGAGCAGCAGATTTGTTTTCTGATAAATTTAAACATTTACTTTAATTTGCCAGCCCACTATCAAATGACAGCCATCAGCCAATGACAGACTCAAACGTATACATTGTGAACTTTTTTGCATGCTCAGTAGAAGCTGGTGCCTCAGAAAGTGTGCATATAAAAAGACTGCACAATTTGTTAATGGAAATAAATTTGAAAGTTTCTTAAAACTAAATGCTCTATCTGAATCATGAGAATTTATTTTTGACTTAAAGGGCAACTCAAGTCAGAGTAGAGCACACAATTTTAAACAACTTTCTAATTCACTTCCATTATCTAAATGTGTACAATCTTTTTATATGCTCACTTTGAGGCACCAGATCCTAGTGAGCATGTGCAAGATTCACATAATTTATTTAAGTATATTTATTTTGTGATTGGCTGATGGTTGTCACATGATGCAGTGGGAGGGAAAAACAGAATTTATGCTTACCTGATAAATTTCTTTCTTTTGCGATGTACCGAGTCCACGGATTCATCCTAACTTGTGGGATATTGTCCTTCCTGACAGGAAGTAGCAAAGAGAGCACCACAGCAGAGCTGTCTATATAGCTCCCCCCTTAACTCCACCCCCCAATCATTCAACCGAAGGCCAAGGAAGAAAAGGAAAAACTATAAGGTGCAGAGGTGACTGAAGTTTACATAAAAAATACTATCTGTCTTGAATAGACAGGGCGGGCCGTAGACTCGGTACATCGCAAAAGAAAAACATTTATCAGGTAAGCATAAATTCTGTTTTCTTTTGCAAGATGTACCGAGTCCACGGATTCATCCTAACTTGTGGGATACCAATACCAAAGCTTTAGGACACGGATGAAGGGAGGGACAAAACAGGAACCTAAACGGAAGGCACCACTGCTTGCAAAACTTTTCTCCCAAAAATGGCCTCTGAAGAAGCAAAAGTATCAAATTTGGAAAGCGAAGACCAAGTCGCAGCCTTACAAATCTGTTCAACAGAAGCATCATTTTTAAAAGCCCATGTGGAAGCCACCGCTCTAGTGGAGTGAGCTGTAATTCTTTCAGGAGGCTGCTGTCCAGCAGTCTCATAAGCAAAACGGATGATGCTTTTCAGCCAAAACGAAAGAGCTAGCCGTAGCCTTTTGACCTCTACGTTTTCCAGCATAGACAACAAACAAAGAAGATGATTGGAGAAAATCTTTAACACCTCTTCTCTTTACCCTTCCTGCTTAGAGCCAGCAAAAAGAATGACTGGGGGGTGGAGTTAAGGGGGAGCTATATAGACAGCTCTGCTGTGGTGCTCTCTTTGCTACTTCCTGTCAGGAAGGACAATATCCCACAAGTTAGGATGAATCCGTGGACTCAGTACATCTTGTAAAAGAAATAGAACTAACTCTAAAATTTGTCAAAAATCTACTACTCGTTTTAAATTCAAACAAACAAAGCGCTTTTGCTTTGTCTTTTTATTATGCATTTACTGATTATGCTTTTCTACTATGGTTAGTGGTCTTGTAAGTGTCCCTTTAACATAAAAACCGCTCTGATGTCATTTGTGTTGATTTCAGCCTTTACACCAAAAAAAAAGTGTCTTTTTTTTTTTTAGGGCTATAGACTTTTAATACTACTGAAACGGTCTTGCAACCTATTATTGTCTATAACAAAAATGGACTTTCTAACCAGTATAATAAAGAGCCCCAGCACATAAATATCAAGTTATGCATTTATGTGACTACTGTTCTGTGTATGCTGTGACTTGTTCCAACAGGGATTAGTTAATAAACTCTCCGTGTAAAGAACTGGAGCAAACTTAAGGCACCTGTTGCAGATATGTCAATGAACTCTTAGTGTGTTTATTTAAAGCCAGTATGAATGGGGCAACAGTGAGCTAATGACTTCATAAATCACTGCCTCATAACATCTATGTGTCCTAACGAAACTAATGGGCAGGCAGAACCGTACTGGCCTAAAGCTCATCTGTGCTAAAGACACTATAGAGACTGTTAAAGGGACAATGAACCCAATTTTTTTTCTTTTGTAATTCAGATAGAGCATGCAATTTTAAGCAACTTTCTAATTTACTCTTATTATCAATTTTTCTTTGTTCTCTTGCTATCTTTATTTGAAAAGGAGGGCATCTAAGCTAAGGAGCCAGCCAATTTTTGGTTCAGATCCATGGACAGCACTTGCTTATTGGTGGGTGAATTTATACACCAATCAGCAAGAACAACCCAGGTTGTTCACCAAAAATGGTCCGGCATCTAAACTTAAATTCTTGCTTTTCAAATAAAGATACCAAGAGAATGAAGAACATTTGATAATAGCAGTAAATTAGAATGTTGCTTAAAATTGCATGCTCTATCTCAGTGTTTTTCAACCAGTGTGCCGTGGCACACTAGTGTGCGGTGAGAGATCCTCAGGTGTGCCACGGCAGACTGACAACAGTGTGACATATTTTTTAAACTTTGCTTGTTTTTTACTCCCAGTGCAGGGGTAGTTTGTAGGAGGCATGGCATAACAGCACAATACATACAGTATGTTTGTGTGTGTGTATGTGTATATATATCCTGTATTAGGCTACGTGTGATTTTTTACAAATTTTGGGATGGTGGTGTGCCACAGGATTTTTTAATGTAAAAAAGTGTGCCACGGCAAAAAAAAAAGGTTAAAAATCACTGCTCTATCTGAATCCAGAAAGAAAAAATTTGGGTTCAGTGTCCCTTTAAGTATCACATTATTGAATTATAAAATTAACCAATAGCTTAGATGTAGAAACAATTTTATATAAAATGTGTATGCGCGTTAGGGATGCCACCTTATCCCAGCTTATTCCTGGTCAGCTTTGTAGGGAATGAGGTGTGGTTTGAGGGCGTGGCTTCGCCCATTCATGCTAAAATATCTAATTTTGTCATTTTTTCTCTGACGTTAAACGTTTGTGCCTTATACTGATGCATGTTTATTAAAGGAGACCTCATTTGAAATAACTCGTAATTGTCTTTATTTTTAAATAAGCTCAACTTTAAACAATACAAAAACCCAAGCAAAATAAGCATCACAACAAATACATTTCTATGATTGCCCTCATAGTGATTAAAGATACATTTCAAGTAATTTGAACTTTACTATGTAATCAGATATTTGTATTTACGGTAATGTGCAGGTTTTTGTTTAGTTTACTGTCACTTTAAGAGCATTACTTTCATGTAGTTTCACTAATAGTATTAATACTTTGTTATTATATTTCATTTAGAAATAACAAAAATCTGTTAACTTAAAAAACTTCAATATAGCTAATCCCTTAAGGTTAGACCCTAACTCCCTGGGGGTCTGATGAAAGAAATATAGTGTAAAGGTGTGGGGATAGCGCTGATAAGCTATTGAAGGACCCCTAAGAGACCGACTAGGGATAAGCAATAACAAAGAGTATAAATAGGATTATGGAAAAAACATAGTATAGACAGATTATAAGTGTATTCTCCAAGTGTTAAATGGATATTGTAATTTACACAATCGTGGCCTTAGAAAAAGAAAAGCATATACACAAGTGATGATAAAAATATATGATGTTTATTTATATAAAGTATATATATATACTCGTACGAGAACATACATAAAATATAATTGTATATCCGGATATCTAAAAAAGTCCCTCTCTAAAATAAAAGTTAAAATATAGTTATTGATTACTGGTTGAAATGATATATATATATATATATATATATATATATATATATATATATATATATATATATATACCCAAAAATTAGGAAAAAAGAAAAAAAGATAATCACAAAAGAACAGAAAAAAATGATAATAGGAATAAATTAGAATGTTGCTTAAAATTGCATGAAAAAAAATTGGGTTTAGTATCTCTTTAAAATCAGCTCTATTGTAGTAATACACTACTAGGAGCTATCTGAACACATATGGTGAGCCAATGACAAAGACAAATGTGTGTACCAACCAATCAACAGCTAGCTCACAGTAGGACATTGTTGCTGCTGAGGATATGTACATTTTCTTTTCAGCTGAAGTACCCAAGAGAACAAAGTAAATTTGAAAAGATTAGTGAATTTAAAAATGACATGCTCTGTCTGAATCATGAAATTATAATTATGTCTTACCTATCCCTTTAAACTTTAAAGGGATAGGTAAGACATAATTATACTTTCATGATTCATACAGAGCATGTCATTTTTAAATTCACTTCTCTTAAAGGGACACTGAACACAATTTTTTTCTTTTGTGATTCAGATAGAGCAGGGGTGGGCAAGAGGTAGATCGCGGTCTACTAGTGGACCACGAGTGAATTTTGAGGTGACCGCCTGGAAGATTTCAAAAGTCTGCATAATAAGAGAAACATTTCTCACACATCTAGATTCTGAGTGAAAAGCCTCGCAACCGTAGATGTATGAGAAATGTTTCTCTTATGCAGACTTTTTAAATCGGCTATGAGTCTATGACGGCGGTATGTGTACTTCAACATGCGGGACGCGGCTATAGCTGAACTCGCTGCTCCAGCTTTGGTTTCTGCCTGTCCCAAACTCTCCTACTTTTTGTCTCATGAGCGGTCAGTCCATAGTACAGACTCTTCATGCACCAGGCTGAGATGCTGCTCGGTATCCCTGGGTTTGGCAGTTCCAGGTTCTGCTTGGTCTGATAGTCTGCTGCTACTTTCTAGTTCTGTCCTCCGTTACTTGTCACCAGGATCTGCTGGGTGAATGATCTGGTGTTGCTTTTTTTCCTAGGGTCTGTTACTCCCCCTCAGGTTATTTTACTTACTCTGTACCAGGCTTTGATGCTGCTCTCTGATACTTTCTCTGGCACACTAATATTAGCTATACTTTGTGCTAGTTTCTGCAGCTTTCTGTCCCCAGAATGTGTTGTCACCAAATTGTGAAGGTCAGTGCTGTTGCTTCTATACGAGTGTAGGCGGTACAGAGCCTGCCGCTGTCACTGTCCCAACTATTAGCAGTAGTCTTCAGCTAGTAGCGGACAGATGGAGAGCAGCCAACAGGAGCTGCCCACTAATCATCCTGACATAGCGTCCAGCCAATAAAATTACTTTGTAGAATGAGTCTGTTTATGATTGGCTGAGAATAGTTCATTGTCATCGTTGTACCTGAGCTGTGGGTTTCCCATGTGTTCCAGGCTTGACTACTCCGCTAGCCCTAGACTCGAACCATCTTTATTGTGAAGCTACTTATTCATACGCAGGCGCGGTACACAGATAAGGTTGATTGTTGGTCCCAGCGTGACGTAAAGAGAGAGCTCTCGCAGTAAGTAAAGATTGCGGCTGTATTTATTATTAAAGGTGTTTTTTTTTTTTAAGTTAAGTGACAATGTCACTTGGAATAAAATTAGAGGAAGCCCTTGCATTACAAAACTCTTGCTATCTTTATTTGAAAAAGAAGGCATCTAAGCTTTTTTTTGGTTCAGAACTCTGAAGAGCACTTTTTTATTGGTGGATGAATTTATCCACCAATCAGCAAGAACAACCCAGGTTGTCCACCAAAAATGGGCTGGCATCTAAACTGAAATTCTTGCATTTCAAATAAAGATACCAAGAGAATGAAGAAAATTTGATAATAGGAGTAAATTAGAAAGTTGCTTAAAATGTCATGATCAATCTGAATCACGAAAGAAAAAAATTGGGTTCAGTATCCCTTTAAGCAAACAGTAAAGCTAAATTATACGATTAGTATTTTAGGTGCTTGTTTTGGGGTGAATTGGAGTGGGCGGGGCTATGTCTCACGTAGCTGAAACGCGTAAAAGTAGACCCTGATTGGCATTTAGTCAAAACGACTTGCAGCTGGAGAAAGAAGCCGGTTTTGAAAATCACTCCCGGTAAGAAATCCTTTTATAAGAGGAGGGAAAACACTCACGAGAGAAATCAACAAGTCCTTGTTTCTTCATCAACTCTATGGAAACAAAGAGCAGTTTTAGTTAAGATACTCACTATACATTAAAGGGACAGTCTACACCAGAATTTTTAATGTTTTAAAAGATCCCTTTATTACCCATTCCCAAGTTTTGCATAACCAACACAGTTATATTAATATACTTTTAACCACTGTGATTATCTTGTATCTAAGCCTCTGCAAATTGCCCCTTTATTTCAGTTCTTTTGACAGACTTGCAGTTTAGCCAATCAGTGCCTGCTCCCAGATAACGTCACGTGCACAAGCACTGTGTTATCTATATGAAATACGTGAACTAACACCCTCTAGTGGTGAAAAACTGTTAAAATGCATTCTGAAAAGCGGTGGCCTTCAAGGTCTAAGAAATTAGCATATGAACCTCCTAGGTTAAGCTTTCAACTAAGAATACCAAGAGAACAAAGCAAAATTGGTGATAAAAGTAAATTGGAAAATTGTTTAAAATGACGCCCTATCTGAATCATGAAAGTTTATTTTGGCCTAGACTGTCCCTTTAACCACAGGATTTTCTATTTGGATGTTGCCAACAAACAGCGGCCTTAAGGTAAACTTGAACCGTAAATTATATCACAGACCGGAGGTTCTTCACAAAGTTACTTTATATATTAATAGTGCTCATTTCACGTTAGTATTCAATGTCTGACAACCACAGCATTACTCACTAGCACATGTGCCTGTAATTTAAAGAGACATCACTTAACGAATCTCCGGATATACCTATGTACTTATCTTCTGCACTGAATATCTACATTCTCCCGATTGCGATTCGGACATAATCAATAACACTCTATCATTTGACGAACTACATATCCCGAATTTTTTTTTATCGTATATTCTTTTATTCCTTTTTTTCCCTATTTTTCTTTTTTCCGAATTTTTGGATATATATATATATAGATATATATATATATATATATATATATATATATATATATATATATATATATATTTTTTTTTTTTTTTTTTTTTTTTTTTTTTCAATTGGCTTAATCTATAAAAAAACAAAAACTTTTTCTTTTTATTCCACTTGGTCCCGCACAATAGTTTTTTTCACTGTGATCTTATTTACCTATATAATACTAGGCTCATTTCAACCAGTAATCAATAACTATATTTTAACTTTTATTTTAGAGAGGGACTTTTTTAGATGTCCGGATATACAATTTCCCTGCAAACTCGACCAGTTTTGATGGGTTGCGGTTTCTAATAACAAAACCATCTATTTCAAACCTAAAGGAACAATTTCTTATACAATTTCTACACTGCAGTTGGAAACATATTAAGGTAAGCATAATTTTATAGTACACTATCCCTTTAAGTCCATAAGAATCTGAAAGTGTCTGTTGGTTTATAGTTCAGGGTCACATCCGCTGACCCCCTATGCTTTGCCACCTATAATTAGTAGTTTGGCAGCTGCAGAAATGCAAGCCAAGCAGGTTAAATTATATGGGAACCAGACTGACTACATGCCTTTGAGGCCGGCAAAAATAAGAAATAAACTCTCTGATCTCATCATTTTACTGCTACACAATGAACACAATCCACATCTCTAATATACTTTGTGTGGTTTACAAACCTCAAATATAAACTCAAATTTGTCGCAGAAAGAAACAAATTTGTTCTTAGTATTGTATCCAATTCTGTGTCTTTGGACACCATCAGTCTATTGTGTTCACTCTCCATTTGGTAACTCTCTAGTGTTGACAGTCATAATCACATTTTGTACATACCACTAGTTCTATTCGAGCCCAAAAGCCTCTGGCTGGCTGCCTACCCCCCCCCCTTTATTATTCCACGTGTAGGCAAAAAAACAGAATTTATGTTTACCTGATAAATTTCTTTCTCCAACGGTGTGTCCGGTCCACGGCGTCATCCTTACTTGTGGGATATTCTCTTCCCCAACAGGAAATGGCAAAGAGCCCAGCAAAGCTGGTCACATGATCCCTCCTAGGCTCCGCCTACCCCAGTCATTCGACCGACGTTAAGGAGGAATATTTGCATAGGAGAAACCATATGGTACCGTGGTGACTGTAGTTAAAGAAAATAAATTATCAGACCTGATTAAAAAACCAGGGCGGGCCGTGGACCGGACACACCGTTGGAGAAAGAAATTTATCAGGTAAACATAAATTCTGTTTTCTCCAACATAGGTGTGTCCGGTCCACGGCGTCATCCTTACTTGTGGGAACCAATACCAAAGCTCTAGGACACGGATGAAGGGAGGGAGCAAATCAGGTCACCTAAATGGAAGGCACCACGGCTTGCAAAACCTTTCTCCCAAAAATAGCCTCAGAAGAAGCAAAAGTATCAAACTTGTAAAATTTGGTAAAAGTGTGCAGCGAAGACCAAGTCGCTGCCCTACATATCTGATCAACAGAAGCCTCGTTCTTGAAGGCCCATGTGGAAGCCACAGCCCTAGTGGAATGAGCTGTGATTCTTTCGGGAGGCTGCCGTCCGGCAGTCTCGTAAGCCAATCTGATGATGCTTTTAATCCAAAAAGAGAGAGAGGTAGAAGTTGCTTTTTGACCTCTCCTTTTACCTGAATAAACAACAAACAAGGAAGATGTTTGTCTAAAATCCTTTGTAGCATCTAAATAGAATTTTAGAGCGCGAACAACATCCAAATTGTGCAACAAACGTTCCTTCTTTGAAACTGGTTTTGGACACAGAGAAGGTACGATAATCTCCTGGTTAATGTTTTTGTTAGAAACAACTTTTGGAAGAAAACCAGGTTTAGTACGTAAAACCACCTTATCTGCATGGAACACCAGATAAGGAGGAGAACACTGCAGAGCAGATAATTCTGAGACTCTTCTAGCAGAAGAAATCGCAACTAAAAACAAAACTTTCCAAGATAATAACTTAATATCAACGGAATGTAAGGGTTCAAACGGAACCCCCTGAAGAACTGAAAGAACTAAATTGAGACTCCAAGGAGGAGTCAAAGGTTTGTAAACAGGCTTGATTCTAACCAGAGCCTGAACAAAGGCTTGAACATCTGGCACAGCTGCCAGCTTTTTGTGAAGTAATACCGACAAGGCAGAAATCTGTCCCTTCAGGGAACTAGCAGATAATCCTTTTTCCAATCCTTCTTGAAGGAAGGATAGAATCCTAGGAATCTTAACCTTGTCCCAAGGGAATCCTTTAGATTCACACCAACAGATATATTTTTTCCAAATTTTGTGGTAAATCTTTCTAGTTACAGGCTTTCTGGCCTGAACAAGAGTATCGATAACAGAATCTGAGAATCCTCGCTTCGATAAAATCAAGCGTTCAATCTCCAAGCAGTCAGCTGGAGTGAAACCAGATTCGGATGTTCGAACGGACCCTGAATAAGAAGGTCTCGTCTCAAAGGTAGCTTCCAAGGTGGAGCCGATGACATATTCACCAGATCTGCATACCAAGTCCTGCGTGGCCACGCAGGAGCTATCAAGATCACCGACGCCCTCTCCTGATTGATCCTGGCTACCAGCCTGGGGATGAGAGGAAATGGCGGGAACACATAAGCTAGTTTGAAGGTCCAAGGTGCTACTAGTGCATCCACTAGAGCCGCCTTGGGATCCCTGGATCTGGCCTTGAGAGCATTGAATATCGCTCTCAGTTCCAGAATATTTATCGGTAGAAGAGATTCTTCCCGAGACCAAAGACCCTGAGCTTTCAGGGATCCCCAGACCGCGCCCCAGCCCATCAGACTGGCGTCGGTCGTGACAATGACCCACTCTGGTCTGCGGAACGTCATCCCTTGAGACAGATTGTCCAGGGACAGCCACCAACGGAGTGAGTCTCTGGTCCTCTGATTTACTTGTATCTTCGGAGACAAGTCTGTATAGTCCCCATTCCACTGACTGAGCATGCACAGTTGTAATGGTCTTAGATGAATGCGCGCAAAAGGAACTATGTCCATCGCCGCTACCATCAACCCGATCACTTCCATGCACTGAGCTATGGAAGGAAGAGGAACGGAATGAAGTATCCGACAAGAGTCTAGAAGTTTTGTTTTTCTGGCCTCTGTTAGAAAGATCCTCATTTCTAAAGAGTCTATAATTGTTCCCAAGAAGGGAACCCTTGTTGACGGGGATAGAGAACTCTTTTCCACGTTCACTTTCCAGCCGTGAGATCTGAGAAAGGCCAGGACAATGTCCGTGTGAGCCTTTGCTTGAGGAAGGGACGACGCTTGAATCAGAATGTCGTCCAGGTAAGGTACTACTGCAATGCCCCTTGGTCTTAGCACCGCTAGAAGGGAGCCTAGTACCTTTGTGAAAATCCTTGGAGCAGTGGCTAATCCGAAAGGAAGCGCCACGAACTGGTAATGTTTGTCCAGGAATGCAAACCTTAGTAACCGATGATGTTCCTTGTGGATAGGAATATGTAGATACGCATCCTTTAAATCCACCGTGGTCATGAATTGACCCTCCTGGATGGAAGGAAGAATAGTTCGAATGGTTTCCATCTTGAAAGATGGAACCTTGAGAAACTTGTTTAAGATCTTGAGATCTAAGATTGGTCTGAACGTTCCCTCTTTTTTGGGAACTATGAACAGATTGGAGTAGAACCCCATCCCTTGTTCTCTTAGTGGAACAGGATGAATCACTCCCATTTTTAACAGGTCTTCTACACAATGTAAGAACGCCTGTCTTTTTATGTGGTCTGAAGACAACTGAGACCTGTGGAACCTCCCCCTTGGGGGAAGTCCCTTGAATTCCAGAAGATAACCCTGGGAGACTATTTCTAGCGCCCAAGGATCCAGAACATCTCTTGCCCAAGCCTGAGCGAAGAGAGAGAGTCTGCCCCCCACCAGATCCGGTCCCGGATCGGGGGCCAATATTTCATGCTGTCTTGGTAGCAGTGGCAGGCTTCTTGGCCTGCTTTCCCTTGTTCCAGCCTTGCATTGGTCTCCAAGCTGGCTTGGCTTGAGAAGTATTACCCTCTTGCTTAGAGGACGTAGCACTTTGGGCTGGTCCGTTTTTACGAAAGGGACGAAAATTGGGTCTATTTTTTGCCTTGAAAGGCCGATCCTGAGGAAGGGCGTGGCCCTTACCCCCAGTGGTATCCGAGATAATCTCTTTCAAGTCAGGGCCAAACAGCGTTTTCCCCTTGAAAGGAATGTTTAGTAGCTTGTTCTTGGAAGACGCGTCAGCCGACCAAGATTTCAACCAAAGCGCTCTGCGCGCCACGATAGCAAACCCAGAATTCTTAGCCGCTAACCTAGCCAATTGCAAAGTGGCGTCTAGGGTGAAAGAATTAGCCAATTTGAGAGCATTGATTCTGTCCATAATCTCCTCATAAGGAGGAGAATCACTATCGAGCGCCTTTATCAGTTCATCAAACCAGAAACATGCGGCTGTAGTGACAGGGACAATGCATGAAATTGGTTGTAGAAGGTAACCCTGCTGAACAAACATCTTTTTAAGCAAACCTTCTAATTTTTTATCCATAGGATCTTTGAAAGCACAACTATCCTCTATGGGTATAGTGGTGCGTTTGTTTAAAGTAGAAACCGCTCCCTCGACCTTGGGGACTGTCTGCCATAAGTCCTTTCTGGGGTCGACCATAGGAAACAATTTTTTAAATATGGGGGGAGGGACGAAAGGAATACCGGGCCTTCCCATTCTTTATTAACAATGTCCGCCACCCGCTTGGGTATAGGAAAAGCTTCTGGGAGCTCCGGCACCTCTAGGAACTTGTCCATTTTACATAGTTTCTCTGGGATGACCAACTTTTCACAATCATCCAGAGTGGATAATACCTCCTTAAGCAGAATGCGGAGATGTTCCAACTTAAATTTAAATGCAATTACATCAGGTTCAGCCTGTTGAGAAATGTTCCCTGAATCAGTAATTTCTCCCTCAGACAAAACCTCCCTGGCCCCCTCAGATTGGGTTAGGGGCCCTTCAGAGATATTAATATCAGCGTCGTCATGCTCTTCAGTAACTAAAACAGAGCAGCCACGCTTACGCTGACAAGGGTTCATTTTGGCTAAAATGTTTTTGACAGAATTATCCATTACAGCCGTTAATTGTTGCATAGTAAGCAGTATTGGCGCGCTAGATGTACTAGGGGCCTCCTGAGTGGGCAAGACTCGTGTAGACGAAGGAGGGAATGATGCAGTACCATGCTTACTCCCCTCACTTGAGGAATCATCTTGGGCATCATTGTCATTATCACATAAATCACATTTATTTAAATGAACAGGAATTCTGGCTTCCCCACATTCAGAACACAGTCTATCTGGTAGTTCAGACATGTTAAACAGGCATAAACTTGATAATAAAGTACAAAAAAACGTTTTAAAATAAAACCGTTACTGTCACTTTAAATTTTAAACTGAACACACTTTATTACTGCAATTGCGAAAAAACATGAAGGAATTGTACAAAATTCACCAAATTTTCACCACAGTGTCTTAAAGCCTTAAAAGTATTGCACACCAAATTTGGAAGCTTTAACCCTTAAAATAACGGAACCGGAGCCGTTTTAACACTTTAACCCCTTTACAGTCCCTGGTATCTGCTTTGCTGAGACCCAACCAAGCCCAAAGGGGAATACGATACCAAATGACGCCTTCAGAAAGTCTTTTCTAAGTATCAGAGCTCCTCTCACATGCGACTGCATGCCATGCCTCTCAAAAACAAGTGCGCCACACCGGCGCGAAAATGAGGCTCTGCTTATGCTTTGGGAAAGCCCCAGAGAAATAAGGTGTCTAATACAGTGCCTGCCGATATTATAATATCAATAAACCCAGATAAAATGATTCCTCAAAGCTAAATATGTTTTAAAACTTAATCGATTTAGCCCAGAAAAAGTCTACAATCTTAATAAGCCCTTGTGAAGCCCTTATTTACTATCGTAATAAACATGGCTTACCGGATCCCATAGGGAAAAATGACAGCTTCCAGCATTACATCGTCTTGTTAGAATGTGTCATACCTCAAGCAGCAAGAGACTGCACACTGTTCCCCCAACTGAAGTTAATTGCTCTCAACAGTCCTGTGTGGAACAGCCATGGATTTTAGTTACGGTGCTAAAATCATTTTCCTCATACAAACAGAAATCTTCATCTCTTTTCTGTTTCTGAGTAAATAGTACATACCAGCACTATTTTAAAATAACAAACTCTTGATTGAATAATAAAAACTACAGTTAAACACTAAAAAACTCTAAGCCATCTCCGTGGAGATGTTGCCTGTACAACGGCAAAGAGAATGACTGGGGTAGGCGGAGCCTAGGAGGGATCATGTGACCAGCTTTGCTGGGCTCTTTGCCATTTCCTGTTGGGGAAGAGAATATCCCACAAGTAAGGATGACGCCGTGGACCGGACACACCTATGTTGGAGAAAAGTACATATAAAAATACAAGAGGGGAAAAACAGGGAAAGGAAACTGTTCTTGCCCAGGAAAGAAAAGCAAACATTATTTCATAAAAACGATACTGGCATTTGAGGACACCACAAAAAATGTAAATGCTGAGAAGTATTAATAATTAACCGACATAATTGACACTTTCACTCAGAGAGGAATTTGGTTTAAAGGTCTATTACTATTATGTCAAGTTCTTATGCACCAGAGAACGTTCATTTTAGCAATAGCAACCCTGCAACACCCTTGCTGCTCATGAGTTTCAGAGAACTGCTGGTCTCAAGTGGAATCTGTGATCGATTCAAACAGCAGTGGTAGTCACAAAGCTGGGTCTTGCGACTACTGCTGATGATTGGATCACAGCTGTTTCTTGCTCAGGACCAGCAGATCTTTGCGACCCCAGAACATTACTTTAACTATGTGTTTAACCCCTTTGCGGGGATTAAACACAGAGTTCTAGGGGTGCTAGTGATAAAATGACATTTTTAAGTAATTTAAAAAAATAATACATTTTTTTTTACTTATTTATTTGTAGTACAAACATGGCTAGCTTTTTTTTTTTTAATACTCGCACCTACATTTTTTTGACCAATAGGGGGAGCTAAACGAGTGACTAAAACAAACCACAATCTAGACTGGCTAACATTGTAATCTGTCATGTTTTTCCCTCATGATAATAGTGAGCACATTACCAGTGTTTCTTTATCAAAATACCATTTTTACTAGCAATTCTACTGCAAGATAAAGGGCCGGTGTACTGTAACAGTTTCTTCCCTGTAATGTGTTCCCAATGATCAGTTTTACTTACTGGAATGTATTCATTTTTTACAAAATAGCTCATTTACCTTTATTTTTTTAATTGAAATAGCTGATTTTGCCTCCTTAATCTACCACCAATTATAAAAATGTTAATACTTAAAAGTTTTTAAAAAGTTTCCAATTTACTTTTATTATCAAATTAGCTTTGTTCCCATGGTATTCTTTGTAGAAGAGATACCTTAGTAGGTTTCTGGAGAACTACATGACAGAAAATAGTGCGGTCATCTAATGCTCTTGCAAAACTGCTGCCATATACTGCTTCAGACATGTGCATGCTCCTGAGATTTACATCCCTACTTTTCAACAGAAGATACCAAAAGAACACAATGTGATAACAGAAGTAAATTAGAAGGTTGTTTAAAATAGCGTGCTAAATAATGAGAGAAAAATATTGTGTTTAATGTTCTTGTTGCAGTGTTCGATAGCACCCAACAGTCTGGTCAGACTCCTTATGATGCGTTTCAAGACCAAGGGGCCGATTCATCAAGCTTGATGCCGCTGTTTCCAAGCGAGCCTTCAGGCTCGCCGGAAACAGGAGTTAAGAACCAGGGGTCTTAAGACCGCTACTCCTTAACTCGTCCACCAGCTCTGAGGCGGCGGACAGCAATCCACCCGATCGTATACGATCGGGTTGATTCACACCCCCTGCAAGGTTGGCCGCGAATCTGCAGGGAGCGGCATTGCACAAGCAGTTCACCAGACCTGCTTGTGCAATTTTAAGTGCCGACAGCATATGCAGGGCGGACATGATACGCTATAGCGAATTATGTTCACATGGGATATAATAAATCTATCCCCAAGCCTCTTCCTTAGAAAACAGCCTGGGCACACTGTTGGGTGCTACGGACACTGCAACACGTTTGTTTTAGTGCAAGTGTAATCTTGTTTAATGGTAAACATAATGAGGCTGTTGCAACTTTTTATTGTACGGCAAGTGACTTTTATAGGATACCAGAAAACAGATTAAGGGGACCCACATTTTGTCTTTCATGATTCAGAACCTATCTAGATATCTCTTCAACAAAGAATAACACGAGAACAAAATAAATTTGATAATAGAAGTAAATGGGAAACTTTTTTTTTTAAATTGTATTCTCTGTCTGAATCATGAAAGAAAAACATTGGAGTTTCATGTCCCTTTAAACTGGTTTTATTGGTCTATAAATGTAAACGTATTTTTTTGAGTGTAAGTTATTTAAAGGGACACTGAACCCAATTTTTTTTCTTTTGTGATTCAGATAGAGCATGCAATTTTAAGCAACTTTCTAATTTACTCCTATTATCAATTTTTCTTCGTTCTCTTGCTATCTTTATTTGAAAAAGAAGGCATCTAAGCTTTTTTCATGGTTCAGACAGTGGACAGCACTTTTTTATTGGTGGATGAATTTATCCAATCATCACCAAGGACAACCCAGGTTGTTCACCAAAAATGGGCCGGCATCTAAACTTACATTCTTGCATTTCAAATAAAGATACCAAGAGAATTAAGGAAATTTTGATAATAGGACTAAATTAGAAAGTTGCTTAAAATTTCATGCTCTATCTGAATCACTATCTATAATCTATCTTTCATGCTCGGAATCACTATCTATAATCTATACTCACAATAAAATAAAGGCATTTTTGACCATGTCGTTGGCTTCATACAAAATGAAAGGAAATCTCTAAACAACTCAGGGACGAATGTGAAAACTGCACAATCACGTCATGTGACCCTGCCAGTATATAAATCACGTCATGTGACCCTGCCAGTATATCCGACCTCTGGTTGCACACAAATGGTGAAAAGCCGTAGCAGCATTATACAACAAAGGGCACTGACTGCCAACCAACAAATGGGTCACAGCTGATAAATGGCTAGAACTATTATTATAGGACTTATTCAGTTTCATATCACTTGACTGATTTTTTTTTTTCTTACATTACCTGTTAAAGGGACACTGAACCCAATTTTTTTCTTTCATAGAAACATAGATATTGACGGCCGATAAGAGCCATAGGCCCAGCAAGTCTGCCCGACCTTACCTAACAGTATAAACTTATCTAGTTCGTAGGATAGCCTTATGCTTGTCCCATGCATTTTTAAAGTCCCCCACAGTGTTTGTTGCTACTACCTCTTGAGGAAGTTTATTCCATAAATCAATCACTCTTTCTGTAAAGAAGTGCTTCCTCAAATTCAGATATAGCAGGCAATTTTAAGCAACTTTCTACTTTACTCCTATTATAAATCTTTCTTCGTTCTCTTGCTTTCTTTATTTAAAAAAGCAGGAATGTAAGCTTACGAGACGGCTCATCTTTGGTTCGCTTGCTGATTGGTGGCTTAAATGTAGCCACCAATCAGCAAGTGCTACCCAGGTGCTGTACCAAAAATGGGTTGGCTCCTTAACTTATATTCCTGCTTTTACAAAGGAAGTTAGCAAGAGAACAAAGAAAATTGATAATAGGAGTAAATTAAAAAGTTGCTTAAAATTGCTGCTCTATCTAAATCGTAAGAAATTAAAGGGACATAAAAAAATATTTCATAGATGACTCTTACAGAGCATAACTATTTTAAATGACCCTCCAGTTTACTTCTATTATCTAATTTGCTTAGTTCTCTCAGTATCCTTTGTTTAAAACCATACCTAGGTAGGCTCAGGACCTGGAAGTTAGCTGCCGATTGGTGGCTGCACATATAAGCCCATTTTCATTGGCTTACTTATGTGTTCAGCTAGCTCCCAGTAGTGCATTGCTTGCTCCTTCAATAAAGGATACCAAGCGAATTAATGGATATGCTTTTATAATGTATACAAATACTCTGAAGAATAATCAGGTGATATAAAGCAATTACATCATTTTTGTTTGATGATTCAGATAGAGTAAACATTTTTGGGGAAAAAACAACTTACTTATATGAACAAATATACTTTGTTCCCTTTATATTCTTTCAAAAACATGCTTGGTAGGCTCAGGAGTGTGCACGTGTCTGGACTACATGGCAGCAGTTTTGTACAAATGCTTTGAACAATGTTATATACTTTTGTAGGGCTGCAATTAACAAATATTTTCATAATCGATTAATCGGGCGATTATTTTTTTTGATTTATCAACTAATCTGATAAAAAAAAAAAAATGTTTTCTATATTTTAAATAAAATCCACATACTGAGTGTTACAAATAAAAAATTCAGACTAAAACTTTACATTAACACAACTGTTTGTCCAATTTTTAAGCAGCAGAGCATATTTTTATAATTAAGCAAAACCAAACCACAAACTGTTTGAAAAGTGGTAGAACTAGAAAGAGTTAGACTATCACTGTTAATAACATTCTGTTATTCACTCTTTCAGAAACTTTGCATTTAAATGCTAAAATGTGAACATGTCACATGCTCCTGGCTGAGGCTGGCTCTCTTTTTGCAGCTATTTTACTTGCAGCAGAGAAGAGGCGCTCTGATGGTGTTGAGGTGCCTGAGATGCATAAGTAGGGTTTTGTCAATTTCCCCAAAGTGGGATATTTATCTTTGTTAGCTCTTCACCAATGCTAACTATTTTCCACCATGGCAAGGGGCCTCTCAACAAAGTAAGCCCGGACTTCATTCTAACATAAAACATATCTTGAATATCTATATGCAATGGTAAATAAACAGCTATAAGTCTGCTCTTAAAATAACAAATATATACTTATAGAGGTTGAATCTGGTACATATCACAATTTATTCAAAATATAAAAAAAAGTCAAAAGCGTTAAGGACAAAGTCATACACACTATATTATGCAAAGCATAGTCCAAAATCACCTGATTTAATATAAACAATCCAAATTATGACTCCCATTATTTCTGGGATGCACATAAGCCGGGAGTAGTTTTAAACTTATACTGTCCTGAAAAAGTCAAATTAAATGTCTGTAGATGTCCCTTAGGCTAAGGGCATAACCATAAAACACAATACCATGTGCATAATCTCATTGGAGTGAAGCAGCTGGTGTTGTGCACAGACCAACTAATTACAAACCAACTAATCGATTATGAGATTCGTTGACAACTATTTTCATAATCGATTATTATCAATTATAAAGATTAGTTGTTGCAGCTCTATACTTCTGATCTCAAGATAACAACAGTTTGTGCACAATGTATAATACTGTTAAAAGAATTAATGCAAAATGACTAGTGTATGCTACTGAGCCAACCTAGGTATACTCTTCAACAAAGGATAGGAACAGAACAAAGTAAATTTAATAATAGAAGTTTTTTTAATTGTGCACTCTATCTAAATCAACGAAAATGTTTAGGTTTCATGATCCTTTAAATGTTTACTTTGACCTACTAACTTTTTGGAGTTTGTTCAATGATAAACTGTTTTTTCCCAGTGCGTGTAACTTTGGATTGCATGAACAAGTTTTTGTCCACCCTCAGTGACTGATATTGCTGAACTTGGTTGACGTTCACTATGAAAGAAAATTAGCCTAATTTACAGGAAGCAAATATTGCAGACAGACTTTATTGTCCAATTGCTGAGATGCAAAGATTTAAAATCATTGGGCAGTAGAGGTTTTTGTGAGTTGTAGTCCAAGATATTGGTCTCTGTGGTGCTGTAGCCTAGAGGTCAGTAACAACCTGCATCCGTGTCCTGTACTAGTACATAGGGATGGGCGAATGTTTCTAAAATATTTAAATTTAAAACAAATTTTGATACATTTGTTCATTCAAATAGAATTTTGAATGTTTATATAACATTCTAACATTTTATTTTCGAGTTTTCGTTTTCAAATTTTTCAATAAAATTCAAACATATTTGTTCGACTAATAGAATGTTTAGCTATGTATTTTATATCACATTCAATTTCGAAATGTAATATTCAAATGTGACATTCGAATAACATTCAAAATAGTATTTCTAGTCTACAACTGTGTTTAATAAATGTAACATTCAAATTTGAAATAGTATTTCTAGTCTAATACTGTGTTTTATAAAAGTAATATTCAAATTCGAAATAGTATTTCTAGTCTACAACTGTGTTTTATAAATGTAATATTTGAATTTGAATGCTACATTCGAATTCGAATGTAATATTCAAAATAGTACTTCTAGTCTAATATGGTGTCTTATAAATGTAATATTCGAATTTGAATGTGACATTTGAATGTCACATTCAAATTCAAAATAGTATTTCTAGTCTACAACTGTGTTGTATATAATGTAATATTCAAATTACAGCATTTGAATTAAAAATAGTATGTCTAATCTACAACGGTTTTATAAATGTAATATTCGAATTTGAATGTGACATTAAATTCGAAAGTGACATTCGAATTCGAAAGTAACATTCAAAAACTGTAAATAACATTCGATAATTTAATTTTGAATGTTTATATAACTTTCTAACATTCTACTTTCAAGTTTTCGTTTTTTCAATAAAATTCGAACATATTCGTTCGAATAAAAGAATGTTGTGCTGTGTATTTTATATCATATTCAATTTTGAAATGTAATATTCGAATGTGACATTCGAATTCGAATGTAACATTCAAAATAGTATTTCTAGTCTACAACTTTGTTTAATAAATGTAACATTCAAATTCTAAATAGTATTTCTAGTCTACAACTGTTTAATAAATGAAATATTTGAATGCTACCTTTGAATTTGAATGCAACATTCAAATTCAAAATGCTATTTCTAGTCTAATACTGTGATTTATAAATGTAATATTCGAATTTAAATGTGACATTCAAATTCGCATTTCACATTCGAATTTGAAATACTATTTCTAGTCTACAACTGTGTTTTATAAATGTAATATTCTAATTTGAATGTAACATTCAAATTTGAAATAGTATTTCTAGTCTACAACTGTGTTGTATATAATGTAATAATCGAATTACAGCATTTGAATTCAAAATAATATTTCTAATCTACAACTGTTTTATAAATGTAATATTCGAATTTGAAAGTGACATTCCAATTCGAAAGTGACATTCCAATTCGAAAGTGACATTCCAATTCGAAAGTAACATTTGAAAACTGTAAATAACATTCGATAATAGAATTTTTAAGAATATTCGTTCTTATCAACATTCGATTATGTTAATCGAATTTCTACAATAACATTCGTTCTAACATTCAAATTAGAATATAAACATATTCGCCCCTTCCCTACTAGTGGAACTGAGAATATACACGCACAAAAACCTAGAAGCTTCTAAACATGTTGATTTTTCTCTGAAAATGTGAAGTAAAAGCTGCTTAAATTTAAACGGAAACTAATACAGCAGAATTAGCTTTGTACTTCTTACTAATGATCCTAGGCTGATAGGCCCAGATAAGCATTAATAGGTAGTACCTGTAAACCCCCTTAAAGGGACATAAAACTCCAAAAATTTATTTCACAATTTACTTTTTACTATTATCAAATTTTCTTTGTTTTATTGTTGAAAAGCAGGAAGGAACGCTCAGGAGTGTGCACGTGTCTGCAACACTATTTGGCAGCAGTTTTTCAACGTTATACCATTGCAAGAGCACTAGCATGAGATTTGCTTTTTTAAGGCTTATTTGTGTATATGAATTAGCTGATTTTGTGTTTTGAAGCCACAACCTAATAAAATGGGTTGAGCTTGTAGGTATAATTAGATCTCATTACTTTATCACATTGTGTACATATACCTGCTTCTTTATCTTATATCTGTCAATAAACCAATCACCAATACTTGGAGAGAACAATGGAAAATTAATATTTTATTACCTTATCTCTTCTATACCCCACTGGGAGTGTAATTTCTTCTACTGGCTGTGTTTACACAGCTTGGCCTTGAGGCCAAAAACTTTCAGGATGTGTGGGGATACCACAGGCTAAATAAAATTTGAAATGCCAATATAAGGGTAATGGAAATACTTGTAAACATCGGTAGTCGTTAAGCAAGCCCTTTTATCAGGTTTGTTTATAGCGCAGGTCTTGCTGATGTCGACAAGACCACGCCATATCTGCAAGCCTCCGCAAGTGAGGCATGCAATACTAGCACAGTTTTGCCGCCTCTTGCAAAGCTGCGCTAGGAAACCCCTCAGTGACCACACGATGTACAGGGTATCTCAGTCATTAAGGGGTTAAATAATTAGTAGGGAGTACTCAACTGACACCGTTGTATTAAATAAGCTTTAACATAATAGTTTTCTTTTTTTTTATTACTACAATGCCCCTTTAAAAGACTACCAACAGGCAAATGAAGTAACTAATATATTCAACGTATAAAATAAAAGATTTGATCCAGTAATGCATATTTCATATTAATACTGTTTAAATCTTGGAAAACCTCTATTTTGAACTAGGTCCATGATGTCACATGATGTTTAAGTCATGTTAGTGATTTAGTGCTAAAATGCAAAAAATAAAAGGGAGAGGCTGAATGGAAAATCTTACAATCCCTGTTTAACGCTCTCCTCCCTTTAGTGTAACCACATGCGACTGTGGCTTCATGCTTAGAAATTGTATTACAGTTTTTGTTAGTCCTGTAATGGAGATTTAGCAAATTGAGTTGCCTTTTTATACTTTGTTTTTTCTTCCCAGCAAAAAAAAAAAAAAAAATGTATTCACAAACACTGGCAGAGTTATGAAATGCCTTTAACTAAATTGAGCAATACTGTACTGCAGTATAAGTGGGAAAATGATGAACCATTATCCCACAAAAGGGCCTTGCAGTACTTTTAACCATTAAAAGGGACATTAAACAGCTCTTGCTGTTTTAGTACACTCCCTAGAAAGGTGGAAAAGGAAATTACTTAAAGGGACAGTCTACACCAGAATTTTTATTGTTTAAAAAGATAGATAATCTCTTTATTCCCTTTCCCCAGTTTTTAGTAACCAACACAGTTATATTAATACACTTGTTACCTCTGTGATTACCCTGTATCTAAGCCTCTGCAGACTGCCCCCTATTTCAGTTCTTCTGACAGACTTGCATTTTAGCCAATCAGTGCTGACTCCTAGGTAACTTCACGTGCATGAGCTCAATGTTTTCTATATGACACACATGAACTAACGCCCTCAAGTGATGAAAAACTGTCAAAATTAATTTAGATAAAGAGCAGCCTTCAAGGGCTAAGAAATTAGCATATGAGCCTACCTAGGTTTAGCTTTCAACTAAGAATACCAAGACAACACAGCAAAATTGATTATAAAAGTAAATTGGAAAGTTGTTTAAAATTACATGCCCTATCTGAATCAGGAAAGTTTATTTTTTAATAAACTGTCCCTTTAACCTAGGTTTTCAAAATGCTGCAAATCAAATAGCTTACTTAGGCAAATTACAACATTTTGAAACCTAGGTTACAGATTTTGTGGTTTGGTCCTTCAAGGAGTGTGAGGCAAAGCCACATTTTATTTTACACTAAAGGTGTATTTAAGGCCCTTTAAATAGTAGCCACAGCCAACAGCAATAAAGTTAAGAAGCAGCGGTCATAAGAACGTTGCTACTTAACTTGTCAGCCATTAAAGGGATAGTATAGTCAAAAATAAACTTTCATGATTCAGATAGAACGTGCAATTTTAAGCAACTTTCTAATTTACTCCTATTATCAATTTTTCTTCATTCTCTTGATATCTTTATTTTAAAAAGCTGGAAAGTAAGCTTAGGAGCCAGCCCATATTTGGTTCAGCACCTGGGTAGCACTTGCTGATTGAATGGCTAAATTTAGACACCAATCAGCAAGCGCTACCCAGGTGCTGAACCAAAAATGGGCCGGCTTCTAAGCTTTACATTCCAGCTTTTTAAAATAAAGATACAAAGAGAACGAAGAAAAATTGTTAATAGGAGTAAATTAGAAAGTGGCTTAAAATTGCATGCTCTATCTGAATCATGAAAGTTTAATTTTGACTATACTATCCCTTTAAGATATTTTTTATACGTTACGATTGGATGATTGACACCCCTGCTAGCAGCCGATTGGCTGCCGGTCAGCAGGGGGCAACATTGCACAAGCATTTTGGTGAAATGTTTGTGCAATGTTAAATGTGGACAGTGTATGCTGTCTGCCTGCAGCGATGTCCAGCAGACATGATTCACTACAACTATGTCCGCTCGATAATTGATAAATGGAGCCCAAAGTCTTTTGAATTGCTATAAAAATTGGCCCATTTTAAAACCTATAACAGTTATTGCCTTTTCCAAAACCTAATGAGCTTTGCTAAAACAAACAAATGTTGTTAGAAATGTTGATCTCCACTAACGGAGGTGTAAAAGTAGTCTTTATCAGCTAGTGGGTAACCAGTCCTTAGGAGATAAGCTGCGCACAAATAGGTTATCTACAATTGTATAAAGTATATGTTTTATACTACACATAAAAAGGTTATATAGTCTCCAATACTTTAATCTCCCTTTAAAGGGACATTAAACACCCTGTAATTACAATACATTTATGTTGTGTTGCTATAGAATAACATATTAGTCAAGTAATTAAATGGATACTAAACTCATTTTTTTCTTTCCTGCTTCAGATAGAGCATGTAATTTTAAGCAACTTTCTAATTTACTCCTATTATCAATTTTTCTTTGTTCTCTTGCTATCTTTATTTGAAAAAGAAGGCATCTAAGCTAAGGAGCCAGCCAATTGTTGGTTCATCCCCTGGACAGCACTTGTTTATTGGTGGGTGAATTTATCCACCAATCAGCAAGAACAACCCAGGTTGTTCACCAAAAATGGGCCGGCTTCTAAACTTACATTCTTGCTTTTCAAATAAAGATACCAAGAGAATGAAGAAAAAATCATAATAGGAGTAAATTAGAAAGTTGCTCAAAATTGCATGCTCTATCTGAATCACAAAATAAAGAAAAAATGGGTTCAGTGTCCCTTTAAAAATGCATTAAATCCTTTTTGCTGCAATTATTTTTCAATAGCCAAACTCCACCCACCTTTGCCTTATTTGGAGGAGCCAATCTGGCCTTTATTCCACAGACAACAAGGCTAGCCACAGTCATAACGTTAGTATAAAAGGGACATTATACACTAGATTTTTCTTTGCATAAATGTTTTGTAGATGATCCATTTATATAGCCTATACAGCTTTTTGTTTTTAAAAAATGGATAGTTTTGCTTATTTTTAAATAACATTGCTCTGATTTTCAGACTCCTAACCAAGCCCCAAAGTTTTAGGAGAATACCGACGTATACCTACTCCAGCTTGCTTCTGTTTGTGTAAAGGGTCTTTTCAAATGCAAAGGAAGGGGGAGTGCCTGCTATTTCCCACCTGCAATGGGTGTTCCAGTAACCTTTTAAACAGAGCTAAACTGGAAGCTTCTAAGTAAGTTTTTAAATGGTTTTATACTGGATTTTTATATCAGTATCTGTGTATATTATTCTTTATAGTAGTGTCTATTACATGCAGTTAAATGCAAATTGGTGTATACCGTCCCTTTAAGTACATTGTTTTGCAGTTATCTAATAAAGCCAATTAGGGGCGGATATGTAGCATAGTTAGTCTTGAGAAGCCAGCAGGGTGAATTTAATGTACTGAGAATAAGAAATAATGAAAATATGTTTCAAAGTCATTTCATTATACATAACTAAACATTTTATATAACATTTCATATATACTGTCCCTTTAAAGTGAATGTCAATTTTGATGCTAAAGTGCCCGGTTTTTAAAAATTCGATTAAAAACAGGGGCACTTTAATTAATCAAAATTTACATTTATCTCCTGTTGAGAAAAAAAACGTACCTTTTAATCTTCACAGCAGCTCCAGCCCGTCGCAAAGCCTCTTCCTGGGTGTAAAATGAGGAATCCGGCTTCCTCCAATCACGGCGTTGAATCAGACACCGATTCCCCCGGGGGGAAATCCATGATTGGAGGATGACCTATCCATCATTTCTGACGTCAGAAATGGCTTGCAACGACCAGAGGAAGCTGGAGCTGCTGTAAAGATTAAAAAGGTAAGCTTTTTTTTCAACAGGAGTGAAATGTAAATTTTGATGAATTAAAGTGCCCCTGTTTTTAATCAAATTTTTAAAAACCGGGCACTTTAGCATTAAAATTGACATTCACTTTAAGATTTATGTATCACTTTTATGTTCCCTTTAACTGAAGGGACATATTTGTATGTAAAATAAAAGTTTTTTTTCCCCCTCTCAATCACTTCCATAGCCCATAAATATAAGATTACCGCCTTTGAGATTTTAAATCAAGCTGTGGCATCTGATCTACCTACATAGCTAAACAGTCTAGAGAACTAGTGCATTTCTTTGTGAGCTCTGCCAATGCGAAAACAATAGAATCTTGTCATTCAGGTCAGAGAACTTTTCAAATCCTCCCCTTCTCCATTCTTTAAGTTCTTTAACGATTAGTGGAACCACCCAGCAGTTCGTAATTAAAAAAAAAAGTAAGTGAAGTTAATTTACAAAGGACAATGCAAAATAATATTTACAAGTGTAAATAACATATTGTGGATCTTTATTTCATCCTGTTATGAAAGGGAACATTCTGTGCCCCAAGCAATGACTTTCCAATTTATTGCTCTTCGGGCTTTGCTCATAAAATAAAGATGCAGAGTCTATTTATCAAGCTGGTTTAAATGACGCCATACAGAAATGACATTTATTAACGACTCTGCACTTTTACAGTGTGTTCTAAATTTAAGATTTTAAAGATGTTTTCAAATGGTTTTCTCTCTTCTTATTAAATAAAAAAAGAGAAACATTATGGTGAGATTAATGACATATATAATAAAACACAGTTTTCCAACCCAACATATCTTGTTTACCATTGTATCAAGTTCCTATAGTTATAAGTACAATGCGTATGCAGGGATTTCATTAAAAAAATATATATAGATGCAAGGGAATTCAGATTTCAAACACTTTTTTCTTAATATTGTTTTATTATTATTAAGCTAATTATAAATCTATAACAAAACAAAAAGGTAGGTGATCCCAGATTTGCTGGAAAAGGCAAAAATGCTATTGGCTCCCAGCTGACCTTGTTGTCTATATTCTAGAAGGAGGTAACTGGCTGGAGTGTGCTTAGAGCATATTACAACATTTAAATCAAAGAAAAAAACCCTATTAAAGGACCAGTCAACACATTAGATTTGCATAATCAATAAATGCAAGATAACAAGACAATGCAATAGCACTTAGTCTGAACTTCAAATGAGTAGTAGATTTTTTTATAACAAATTTCAAAGTTATGTATATTTCCACTCCCCTTGTACCATGTGATGGCAATCAGCCAATCACAAATGCATATACGTATAGTCTGTGAATTCTTGCACATGCTCAGTAGGATCTGGTGACTCCAAAATTGTAAATATAAAAGACTGTGCACATTTTTTTTAATGGAAGTAAATTGGAAAGTTGTTTAAAATTACATGCTGTATCTGAATCATGAAAATTTAATTTAACCTGAGTGTCCCTTTAAGAGAATAGGGAAAAGTATGCTCTTTTTACACATAAAATATATATTTTTCCACTTAAAATTGAACTTTTACTAGTTGTAGTTAGAAAAGGCAGCATAAATAGAAATTGTATCTAGCGTGCCAGAAAAATAGTTAAAAACACAACTCTGTAACGGTGACTTGTATAAAGTACTTCAATGTTGCCGATTTTAGGCAGTTTATCACATATGAGGAGGAGAGGAAAAATCAACGATATTGGGTAAATATAAGGGCCTCTATTTAGGAACTGTGTCCTGTATTGCCCTATATTAGGGTAGATAAGCCACCTTTTTTACACTAAATATGCTATAAATCCCTTCCACATCCTTCCCACAATATGTCCCAAATGTTACAACAAATGTTACAACAACAAATAAAATGATCTATTATTAGATAGTCTGAAATTAACAGAGTGCAGTTAAAATAAACACGAAGGCCCTAACGCGGTTGCTTTTCACATATACGCTTCCTCTGGAGTAGACTGTCCCTTTAAGCTACAATTACAGAAAATAAAGAAAAATTAAAAAAATTTACAAAAATTATACCTAATCCCTATGAAAATAAAAAAGCCCCCCAAAATAAAAACACCCCCTAATCTAACAAACTACCAGTACCCCTTAAAAGGGCTTTTTGCAGGCCATTGCCCCAAGACATTCAGCTCTTTTTCCAAAAAATACACAACCCCCCCCTAACAGTAACCCCTACACATAAAATAACCTAACACTAAAAACTCTAAACTACCCATTGCCCTGAAAAGGGCATTTGTTGGGCATTGCCCTTAAAAGGGCATTCAGCTCTTTTACTGCCCACCATATCTAAATAAAATAAACCCCCCCAAAAACCTCATAAAAAAAAACTTAATTCGCCCTATGCATAGAACCCCTGGCAGAGCAGATTAGATGCTCTCCAAATATTTCGGGAATGAAACTTCGATCTACTGAATATAAATTGACGTTCGCGGACGACATCCTTTTGACAGTCACCAAGCCACTGATTTCACTCCCCAACATATACCAACTTTTAGATAAATTCTCATATATCTCGGGATACAAAATAAATTTAGAAAAATTTGAGGCCCTACCTATATTACCGCACCACACGCGGAAATTGATTGACCTGAATTTCTCCATGAAGTAGGCAACTCACACTATCAAATATTTAGGCATCAACCTAACAACCCACTTTAACCAATTATACAAATTCAATTATACACCGATGTTCAAGGAGATTCGTCAAGATCTCCTAAAATGGTCACAGCATTCCTTTTCTTGGTATGGTAGACAAGCTGCGGTTAAGATGAATATCTTGCCACGCATACTCTATCTTTTCAGAACTCTCCCAATCAAAATTCCAAACCCAGAACTAGCCCAGATACAATCAGACCTAATTAGATTTATTAGAGGGGAAAAATCTCCTAGGATCCCGCCCGCTTGCTTGACGAAACACAGAACACTTGGGGGAGGAGGGATCCCCAATCTTATTGACTATTATAAAGCAGCGAGACTAGCTCAAACAGTAATGTTAGACAATCCCAACATAGACACCGTTTGGCCGAATCTTGAAGCGGAAATGGGAGGCTGGAATCATCCAGCAGACATCCTCTGGGGGGAGGAAACTAACACAACCATCTCAATGAAACTTAGACCCCCCACATTAGAGCCCACCCTAGTATCTTGGAATAAAGTAGTCAAACTAACTAATCTCCGACCAAATCACTCCAGAAATAGACCAATTAGATACCTTCTACCCCAAGAATATCGTGCATCAATAGATAAATGGCGCAACAAAAGACTATACAGGGTAGCTGATCTAATCTACAATAATACTCCCCTAACATTCACTCAGATCCAAGACAAAATTACACCCATAAAACTGAATAGGTTCCTATACCTTCAGCTAATGTCGACTCTTAGGGGTTTCCAAAAAAATATAACCACCCATACCGCCATAACTCTAGAGATCATATGTAAAGCCCCACACCGAACCAAACACACTATTTCAAAACTATACTCTGCCATACAAGCATATCAGACACAGGTGAAAACTCAATTAATTCTCAAGTGGGAGAAGGACTTAAGGGTTGAAAGGGAGGTACAGGAATGGGTTGATATCTTCAATGAGGTAGACAAAGGACTCTTGAATGCAGATCTTAGGGAAAACGCCCCTAAGACAGCCTTACGATGGTATCTAACCCCGATGCAAACAGCTCACATGTCTCCCACAGGGAATAGAATGTGTTATAGAGGATGTAACATCATTGGAACTTATTCGTACCTCTGGTGGGAATGTGACAAAGTCAAGCAGATTTGGAACAAACTCTCCCTTCTAATTAGCAACACACTAGACGAAAGGATTACATCTCACACAGACACAGGCACTCCTAAACACCCGTATCCCTAATCTTAACAAACCGATCAACACATTTATAAAGATTCTGTGCACGGTCACAAGAATGTGTATAGCTAAACACTGGAAAACAGGGTCCCTAACATGGCAAGAAGTTTTGAATAAAATTAATGCGACATATACTATGTATGACTCTGCTGCTTGGATCTTGAATAACAAGGAGACAGTGGATAGAATTTGGTTTTACTGGATACTAAAAGGGAGAGCTAATACCACCCATATTTCCACATAGGCACTAGATTGTATATGTTAGAATGATAGTCCTAACCCTTTACCAAACTTATACAGCAATATATGTATACCCATTCTCGAAGTGTTATAGAGATTCAAAAAAAGAATGACTCAAACTGTATGTATTTTTGTTCTATTTGCATTATTTTATTCTGTTTGTTTTTTTTTATTTCTCATTATTACATTGTAATGACACTTATGTACAATGAAAAATGTTCAATAAAAAGATTTCAACATAAAAAAAACCTTAAGTCTAACCCCCAAGTGGTCCTCACCTGTCCTGAAGTCAGGCGGAGAAGGTCCTGTTCCAGGCGGCGAAGTCTTCTTTCAAGCGGCGACCTCTTCTTTCTTCTTCCAGGAACCAGCTGGCGTGGAGTGCGGAGTTGAAGACCGATGACCGCGGAGCTTAAGCCCGGCGACCCTGGAATTGAAGACCTGGCGAGCCTGGAACTGAAGAATGGCAACCGCGGAGCCATAGAGCGTGGAGGATCCTCTTCATACGATCTCCGCCGTACACTGAATAGGAATTCAAGGTACGCAATTAAAAATGGCGTCCCTTGAATTACTATTGGCTGATTTGAGCCTTCAAATTGAAATCAGCCAATCGATGAGAGCTACTGAAATCCTATTGGCTGTTCAAATTAGCCAATAGGATAAGAGCTACTGAAATTCTATTGGCTATTCAAATCAGCCAATAGAATTTCAGTAGCTCTTATCCTATTGGCTGATTTGAACAGCCAATAGGATTTCAGTAGCTCTCATCTGATTGGCTGATTTGAATTTGAAGGTTCAAATCAGCCAATAGGAATTCAAGGGACGCCATTTTTAATCGCGTACCTTGAATTCCTATTCAGTGTACGGCAGAGATCGTATAAAGAGGATCCTCCACGCTCTATGGCTCCGCGGTCGCCGGTCTTCAGTTCCAGGCTCGCCGGTCTTCAGCTCCGCGGTCCGCTCCAGCTGGTTCCTGGAAGAAGAAAGAAGAGGTCGCCGCTTGGAAGAAGACTTCTCCGCCTGGAACAGGACCTTCTCCGCAGGACAGGTGAGGACCACTTGGAGGTTAGACTTAAGGTTTTTTAAGGGGTTTTTGGGGGGTTTATTTTATTTAGATAAGGTGGGCAGTAAAAGAGCTGAATGCCCTTTTAAGGGTAATGCCCAACAAATGCCCTTTTCAGGTAATGGGTAGTTTAGGGTTTTTAGTGCTAGGTTATTTTATATGGGGGGGGTTACTGTTAGGGGGGGTTGTGTATTTTTTGGAAAAAGAGCTGAATGTCTTGGGGCAATGGCCTGCAAAAAGCCCTTTTAAGGGCTACTGGTAGTTTATTAGATTAGGGGGTGTTTTTATTTTGGGGGCTTTTTTTATTTTCATAGGGATTAGGTATAATTTTTGTAAATTTTTTTAATTTTCTTTATTATTTTCTTTAATCTTAGATTTTTATTTTCTGTAATTGTAGCTTAAAGGGACAGTCTACTCCAGAATTTTGATTAGACTGTCCCTTTAATTTATACTTGGTTTATTTGTATTTGTAAAAAAAAAAAAAGGAATATTTTAGCTATCCAATAAAAAATATCTTCCCTCAACACTATAATATTTGTATTATTGCTGAATATTTTTAGACTTTTCAATAATTGCCAATTTATTGAATAAAAAAATATTTAAAAGTTGAATAGAAAATAGATTGAGGGATTTTAAGAAAACTTTCTGGATTGAAGAGTGCACAGTTCCTTTTCACAGATAAAAAGACAAGAAATATCCACAAGCTATTTTCTGCGAGGTGCTCATAGAAAGATGACCTATTTCTTCCATGCATCTCATTAGTGATATTAAAAGGAGTTTTTTTCAGTTAATCCCACTGTTCTTTTGTTTAGTTCCCCTCATTGTTCTCAGAAAGAAGGAAAATGAATTACACATTCTGCCCCGCTAACATTAGAGAAACATTTCAGGCTGCAGAGGTCAAAGGTCCTACAGATGAATACATTGTAAAGGTAAACACCGGCGTTAACCAGAAGGTCCGTGATGTTGTACGTTTATTTGCGTAAGTCCTATATGTTGAAGAGCTTCAACTGCTGTCTCCATTCTCCTGATACCAGCACACTTTGGTACAAATGGTTGATTCGCAACTATATAAGAATTATTGAGAACTTTAGAAAGTCCTGATTATATGGTGGACATTGTAAAAAATGCCATTAACTGTTTCAAAATGATTTTTTTAAAGGGACAGTCTAGTCAAAAATAAACTTTCATGATTCGGATAGTGAATGTAATTTTAAACAACTTTCCAATTTACGTTTATCATTAATTTTTCTTTGATCTCTTGGTAGTCTTAGTTCAAAGCTAAACCTAGGAGGCTCATATGCAAATGTCTTAGCCCTTGCATTTTGATTTTTTTTTCACAACTTGAGGGCGTTAGTTCATGTGTGCCATATAGATAACATTGTGCTCATGCACGTGGAGTTATTTATGAGTCAGCACTGATTGGAAAAAATGCAAGACTGTCAAAAGAACTGAAAAAAAGGGGGCAGTCTGCAAAGGATTAGATACAGAGTAATTACAGAGGTAAAAAGTATATTAAAATAACAGTGTTTGTTATGCAAAACTGGGGAACGGGGAACTATCTTTTTAAACAATAACAATTCTGGTGTAGACTGTCCCTTTAAATTTGCTTTGTTATCTTGGTATTCTTTGTTGTAAAACATTCCTAGGTAGGCTCAGGAGCAGCAATGCACTACTGGGAGCTAGCTGGTTACCAGGGGCTGCACATATATTGCTCTTGCCACTGGCTCATTCGATGTGTTCAGCTAGCTCCCAGTAGTGCACTACTGCTTTAGAACGTACCTTGGTTCATCTTCAACAATGGATATCAAGAAAATGAAACAAGTTTGCTATTAGAAGTATTTCCAATGTTGTTTAAAATTCCATGCTCTATCTGAATCATGAAAGTTTAATTTTGACTTTACTATCCCTTTAAACAAAAAAAAAGTTATAAATTTTTTAAGTGAAAGGACCAATTAGCATTTGAAAGTATTGGTTTCCACTGGCTAAAGGGAACTCTACTCATACTGAGACTTTTATGACCAATCATGAAAATCCACAGAATAAGGCAAACTCAGAATTGCTAGAAGCAACCTAGTTTCAATCATATAGGAGACAGAAATAATGACACTGAAATATTTGAAGTTATGCAACCCCGTCTTGAACTCTCTTGAGTTCAAGCCAGCAGATCCTTCCCCTGGTGTTGGGGAATTTAGGAGACTGTATAACTTCAAATACATTTATTTATTTTTTTACTGAATCCATTTTCTTTAGAAACTTGTCCTGCATTCAGTATGATAAATATAATATACTTGAGAGTTTACATTGTTAATTTATGTTTCATTGTTCGTGCTAGACTAGGAATCATATGGCGTAATTTTTTATTAGTTAATTTAATTTAGAGAATAAATTACCTTGGTTATTAGACACAAAATGGACAAACATTCTTGAATAATTTAAAATGATATATTCTGGGCCCAAGCACAATTATTAAATGGGCCCTGGAAACCAAAAAAAAATCCTATAACCTGGCGTTCTATCTACCTTTCCCCGAAGAGTATGCACAAGCACAGCTATGTGACGCTTCCAAATGACTGCCATGTATCCAGCTAGAATGACCCCTCTTTTTTTTTTTTCTTTTTTTTCCTACCCTGCAACTACCCAGCACAGTGCTCATAAGAATTGAAAAAGGGGTAATCAAGGGGTTAAAATAATGCTGTATAACTCACAGCATATACTCCAGACAATCAAGGGGTTAAATTATTGCTGTATAACCCACAGCAGCGATGAAACCCCTACATGCCTGCATGCACTTGTCAATCTAGGTGTGTGTGTTCTAAAAAAATCAAGGGGTTAAATCCCTACTGCATTTTTGTTACTGGCAATCAACGTGTTAAATTATTGCTTCAATTGTATATTTCTGATAACAGAGAGGTTAAAATCACTGTGTTTGTTACTTGCAACCAAATGATTAGATTTTTAAATTGGAGAAAAGTTCCCTATTAAATGTATTAGGCTGATGTATTCTAACCAATATTCATTCAATCTATATCTCTTCTTTAAAAAAAAGATTACATGTATGATATCTTCAAACAGACATGGCCAGCAAATATGTATGAAATCTAATGTAATAAAAATGAAATTAGAAAATAATTGTGCATTAAAATAATTTATCCTATAACAAAATGTCTCCTACAAATTTTCTTTGCCACAATTTCAATTTTCTGTTTATTTCCCACAGATAAACTAGAACATCCCAGTAATTTCTGTCATTAAATCCCAAATATTTGTTTTGCACATGAGCGCTTACTTGGTTATATGGGTAAAATAGTTGATCAATGGTGAAAGAAGTAGCTTTGTTCTCGCCGTCTGATGAATAATTTATCAGTTGGAAAAGAATATAAACTCCAGTGATGTGAATGGCATTTAACTTTTGTTGTTGACTAACATGGGTCTTCAATTATGTAAGAGATTTTAAAAGCACATCATTTACTGTATACGAATATCACAGGCTAAGATGTCTGGGTGATATTACTATAAGCAGTGAAATAATAAACTGAATGTTAGTAACATAAAAAATTGATAATAAAAATACATCACCATAAGTGTAGTTTTTTACTCCAGCTGAAACAAAATACAATTTTACAAAAAAATGTCTTTAGACTTATGAAGATTGTAGGAAAAAAAACAAAAAAAAACTTTTCACCTGTATTAGTGTGTCCAGTAATTACAATTTGGATTAAAGGTCACTAAAGTCAAATTAAACTTCCATGATTCAGATAGAGCATGCAGTTTTAAGGAGACATCAAATTGTGCACAATCTTTTTATATGCACACTTTCTGAGATACCAGCTCCTACTGAGCATGTGCAAGAGTTCACAATGTATACGCATATGAGTATGTGATTGGCTGATGGCTGTCACATAATACGAGGGGGCGGCAAATTGAAGTAAATAAATAAATCTATTGCTTATTTAAAATGCAATTGCATTCTCTCTTAATATGCACTTGTTGATTTTGCAATTTTACTGTATTTAATGGTTCTTTAAAGGGACAGTGTACACCAATTTAATTTAACTGCATGTAATAGACACTACTATAAAGAATAACATGCAAATATACTAATTTATAAATTCCCTATAAAAACTTTTGAAAACTTACTTAGAAGATCCCAATTTAGCACTGTTGATGAGGTTAGTCTGGAACACCCACTGAGAATGGCTGAGAGGAGACCCTCCCCTGCATATGAATAGATCCATTATACACACAGAATCAATGTGGTCTGTATACATCAGTATGCATCTAAAACATTGGGGCTTGGTTAGGAGTCTGAAAATCAGCACAATGTTATTTTAAAAATAAGCAAAACTATACATTTTTACAAAAACACCCCCAAGATGGGCTATTTAAAAGGATCATCTAAAATACATTTATATAAAGAAAAATCTAGTGTACAATGTCCCTTTAAGAGTGAGAAACCAAAAACCAAAAAGTATTAGGCCTCATGTTGCCCTTAGGCTTATAGGGCAATTTTTATTAAAAGGGACATTGAAGACAAAACTAAACTTTTATGATTCAGATAACGTAATACTATTAAAAAAAAATCTGTACAATTTACTACTACAATCAAGCTTTGTTTCAACAAAGGATACAAAGAGAAAGAGGTACATTTGATAACAAAATACATGCAAATGTCTTTATTTTTAAATTCTACACTTTGAGTAAAAAAACCACACAACTTGAGTTTGACTTAATTTTAACTTCCATATCTCTTTAAAGGGACAGTATACACTCATTTTCATATAACTGCATGTAATAGACACTACTATAAAGAATAAGATGCACAGATACTGATATAAAAATCCAGTATAAAATGGTTTAAAAACTTACTTAGAAGCTGTCAGTTTGGCTCTGTTGAAAAGGCAGCTGGAAAGCCCACTGCAAGTGGCAAATAAGACACTCCCCCCTCCCCCTTCTTTTGCATATGAAAAGACCCTTTACACAAACAGGAGCAAGCTGGAGAAGGTAGCTGACGGTATTCACATAAAACTTTGGGGCTTGGTTAGGAGTCTGAAAATCAGAGCATTTATTTAAAAAAACAAACTTTATGGGCTATATAAATAGATCATCTACAAAACATTTATGCAAAGAAAAAATGAGTGTATAATGTCCCTTTAAGTCCTCTAAAGAAGAATGTGCCCCTCCCAGGACAACATATTTACCTCACAACAAACATTCCTTCTAGTGATTAACCCCCCTTTGCTGCTGGTAAAACGCAGCACCTCTGAACTTATGTATGTTGTAGCCTTATTCTGCCTTCTATATTCCCAGTACACACACACACACACATATATATATAAATAAACCAATACATAAATACAAGCATATGCACACACATACACTATACAGGTTTTACAAACTGGATACGACCAGTTTAATTTGTAGATTTCACCCACCTTTGCCCAAGTACAGACTAATATTAAACTATTCAAAATTAGTTCTATTAGTACAGATAGTTATAGTGTTCCCCGTTTATAAAGTACTTCAGGCTTGTAACAAACTACATGGATAATAATTTACAGATCACTATTAATGTTCAACTAGAGGATTTACTAAGGAGCAGTTTACGTAAATAAATATTATGGTTGAGTTCATATCCAGTATGGCCTTTGCTGTAATTTTGTGTTGAGTACTTAGCAGCAAATTAGGTCTTTACTTTTTTCCATAATTTAGATACAGTTTTCAACAACTTTCTAATTTACTTCTATTAATAAATTGGTTAATTCTCATGCTATCCTTTGTTGAAGGAGCAAGCTAAACACATTGGGTGAGGCAATGACAAGAGGCATATATGCGCAATCATCCATCAGCAGCTAGCTCTCAATAGTGCATTGCTACCCCTGAGACAAACTAGGTATGCTTTTCTACAAAGGATACCAAGAGAATGAAGCAAATTAGATACTAGAAGTAAATTGGAAACTTTTTTAAAACGCATGAATCATGAACATTTAATTTGGAATCTACTGTCCTTTTAAACAACAGAAATGTCTATTTTTTTATTCTGAGTATATTACTAAGCTTGTATATACCCTATATCAACACGTGAAGCAATAATATATTGTAAAGAGATAAATGATACCAAAATTAAAGGTTTCTAATCACAGATCCCATTTATAGTTTATCCACTTAAAAAAAAAAAACAGAAATAATCTGTTGGCATTCTACAAATAAATGAGGACGATAATAATTATAAAAGAAGAAATCCGGGCACTCCAGGGGTAAATTCTAAAATAAAACTTTTATTGAGGAGATAAAAGTGCAAACATCTCAATGCAGGTTAGCAAGGCAGTAACCCCTGACGCGTTTCACGTTGGTGTAGCGCTTAATCATAGGCGACAATAATAAATATAATAACAACAAAGCATAATTACTGTTAAGATAATTAATTGTAAAACTATCTGTTAAGAATATACTCGCACATACTAGAGAGCTTAACTGCTCTTCTGATGGGCTATTGTTTGTTTAACAATCACACGTGAAAATGTCCCTTTAATTGTGTGTTTTCTTACGAGAGGGTTCTTTTACAGAATAAAAAAAGTTCCCACTGAATACAAACTGAAGCTTAAAGGGACATTGTACACTAGCTTTTTCTTTGTAGGGCTTTTTACAAGATTTTTACATCAGTATCTGAGCATATTATTCTTTATAGTAGTGTCTATTACATGGAGTTATATGAAAATGGTTGTATACTGTCCCTTTAAAGCTAGCAGAATTTCAGGAAGTGATTAACTGGCAAAACACACAAAGCATTAATATGACCTTCTATGCCCCTTAGAAAAAATATTTTTAAAAATGGGCAGGACACTTTTTTATGCAATTTAAAAAAAAAATCCAATTTTTTTCTGCACGTCATTTTGAAATTAAATTTAAATTAGGCACCTAATACACTAAAACAGCTGAAACCCCTTTTTTTTAAATCTAGGGAGTACCACATGTGTGTATGCAAAACAGAATTTATGTTTACCTGATAAATTACTTTCTCCAACGGTGTGTCCGGTCCACGGCGTCATCCTTACTTGTGGGATATTCTCTTCCCCAACAGGAAATGGCAAAGAGCCCAGCAAAGCTGGTCACATGATCCCTCCTAGGCTCCGCCTACCCCAGTCATTCGACCGACGTTAAGGAGGAATATTTGCATAGGAGAAACCATATGATACCGTGGTGACTGTAGTTAAAGAAAATAAATTATCAGACCTGATTAAAAAACCAGGGCGGGCCGTGGACCGGACACACCGTTGGAGAAAGTAATTTATCAGGTAAACATAAATTCTGTTTTCTCCAACATAGGTGTGTCCGGTCCACGGCGTCATCCTTACTTGTGGGAACCAATACCAAAGCTTTAGGACACGGATGATGGGAGGGAGCAAATCAGGTCACCTAGATGGAAGGCACCACGGCTTGCAAAACCTTTCTCCCAAAAATAGCCTCAGAAGAAGCAAAAGTATCAAACTTGTAAAATTTGGTAAAAGTGTGCAGTGAAGACCAAGTCGCTGCCCTACATATCTGATCAACAGAAGCCTCGTTCTTGAAGGCCCATGTGGAAGCCACAGCCCTAGTGGAATGAGCTGTGATTCTTTCGGGAGGCTGCCGTCCGGCAGTCTCGTAAGCCAATCTGATGATGCTTTTAATCCAAAAAGAGAGAGAGGTAGAAGTTGCTTTTTGACCTCGCCTTTTACCGGAATAAACAACAAACAAGGAAGATGTCTGTCTAAAATCCTTTGTAGCGTCTAAATAGAATTTTAGAGCGCGAACAACATCCAAATTGTGCAACAAACGTTCCTTCTTTGAAACTGGTTTCGGGCACAGAGAAGGTACGATAATCTCCTGGTTAATGTTTTTGTTAGAAACAACTTTTGGAAGAAAACCAGGTTTAGTACGTAAAACCACCTTATCTGCATGGAACACCAGATAAGGAGGAGAACACTGCAGAGCAGATAATTCTGAAACTCTTCTAGCAGAAGAAATTGCAACCAAAAACAAAACTTTCCAAGATAATAACTTAATATCAACGGAATGTAAGGGTTCAAACGGAACCCCCTGAAGAACTGAAAGAACTAAGTTGAGACTCCAAGGAGGAGTCAAAGGTTTGTAAACAGGCTTGATTCTAACCAGAGCCTGAACAAAGGCTTGAACATCTGGCACAGCTGCCAGCTTTTTGTGAAGTAACACAGACAAGGCAGAAATCTGTCCCTTCAGGGAACTTGCAGATAATCCTTTTTCCAATCCTTCTTGAAGGAAGGATAGAATCTTAGGAATCTTAACCTTGTCCCAAGGGAATCCTTTAGATTCACACCAACAGATATATTTTTTCCAAATTTTGTGGTAAATCTTTCTAGTTACAGGCTTTCTGGCCTGAACAAGAGTATCGATAACAGAATCTGAGAACCCTCGCTTCGATAAGATCAAGCGTTCAATCTCCAAGCAGTCAGCTGGAGTGAGACCAGATTCAGATGTTCGAACGGACCTTGAACAAGAAGGTCTCGTCTCAAAGGTAGCTTCCATGGTGGAGCCGATGACATATTCACCAGATCTGCATACCAAGTCCTGCGTGGCCACGCAGGAGCTATCAAGATCACCGACGCCCTCTCCTGATTGATCCTGGCTACCAGCCTGGGGATGAGAGGAAACGGCGGGAATACATAAGCTAGTTTGAAGGTCCAAGGTGCTACTAGTGCATCCACTAGAGCCGCCTTGGGATCCCTGGATCTGGACCCGTAGCAAGGAACTTTGAAGTTCTGACGAGAGGCCATCAGATCCATGTCTGGAATGCCCCACAGTTGAGTGATTTGGACAAAGATTTCCGGATGGAGTTCCCACTCCCCCGGATGCAATGTCTGACGACTCAGAAAATCCGCTTCCCAATTTTCCACTCCTGGGATGTGGATTGCAGACAGGTGGCAGGAGTGAGACTCCGCCCATTGAATGATTTTGGTCACTTCTTCCATCGCCAGGGAACTCCTTGTTCCCCCCTGATGGTTGATGTACGCAACAGTTGTCATGTTGTCTGATTGAAACCGTATGAACTTGGCCCTCGCTAGCTGAGGCCAAGCATTGAGAGCATTGAATATCGCTCTCAGTTCCAGAATATTTATCGGTAGAAGAGATTCTTCCCGAGACCAAAGACCCTGAGCTTTCAGGGATCCCCAGACCGCGCCCCAGCCCATCAGACTGGCGTCGGTCGTGACAATGACCCACTCTGGTCTGCGGAAGGTCATCCCTTGTGACAGGTTGTCCAGGGACAGCCACCAACGGAGTGAGTCTCTGGTCCTCTGATTTACTTGTATCCTCGGAGACAAGTCTGTATAGTCCCCATTCCACTGACTGAGCATGCACAGTTGTAATGGTCTTAGATGAATGCGCGCAAAAAGAACTACGTCCATTGCCGCTACCATCAAACCTATCACTTCCATGCACTGCGCTATGGAAGGAAGAGGAACGGAATGAAGTATCCGACAAGAGTCTAGAAGTCTTGTTTTTCTGGCCTCTGTCAGAAAAATCCTCATTTCTAAGGAGTCTATTATTGTTCCCAAGAAGGGAACCCTTGTCGACGGAGATAGAGAACTCTTTTCCACGTTCACTTTCCATCCGTGAGATCTGAGAAAGGCCAGGACGATGTCCGTGTGAGCCTTTGCTTGAGGAAGGGACGACGCTTGAATCAGAATGTCGTCCAAGTAAGGTACTACAGCAATGCCCCTTGGTCTTAGCACAGCTAGAAGGGACCCTAGTACCTTTGTGAAAATCCTCGGAGCAGTGGCTAATCCGAAAGGAAGCGCCACGAACTGGTAATGCTTGTCCAGGAATGCGAACCTTAGGAACTTTCTTGGCCTGCTTTCCCTTGTTCCAGCCTTGCATTGGTCTCCAAGCTTGCTTGGCTTGAGAAGTATTACCCTCTTGCTTAGAGGACGTAGCACTTTGGGCTGGTCCGTTTCTACGAAAGGGACGAAAATTAGGTTTATTTTTGGCCTTGAAAGGCCGATCCTGAGGAAGGGCATGGCCCTTACCCCCAGTGATATCAGAGATAATCTCTTTCAAGTCAGGGCCAAACAGCGTTTTCCCCTTGAAAGGAATGTTAAGTAGCTTGTTCTTGGAAGACGCATCAGCTGACCAAGATTTCAACCAAAGCGCTCTGCGCGCCACAATAGCAAACCCAGAATTCTTAGCCGCTAACCTAGCCAATTGCAAAGTGGCGTCTAGGGTGAAAGAATTAGCCAATTTGAGAGCATTGATTCTGTCCATAATCTCCTCATAAGGAGGAGAATCACTATCGACCGCCTTTACCAGCTCATCGAACCAGAAACATGCGGCTGTAGCGACAGGGACAATGCATGAAATTGGTTGTAGAAGGTAACCCTGCTGAACAAACATCTTTTTAAGTAAACCTTCTAATTTTTTATCCATAGGATCTTTGAAAGCACAACTATCTTCTATGGGTATAGTGGTGCGTTTGTTTAAAGTGGAAACCGCTCCCTCGACCTTGGGGACTGTCTGCCATAAGTCCTTTCTGGGGTCGACCATAGGAAACAATTTTTTAAATATGGGGGGAGGGACGAAAGGAATACCGGGCCTTTCCCATTCTTTATTTACAATGTCCGCCACCCGCTTGGGTATAGGAAAAGCTTCTGGGAGCCCCGGGACCTCTAGGAACTTGTCCATTTTACATAGCTTCTCTGGGATGACCAAATTGTCACAATCATCCAGAGTGGATAATACCTCCTTAAGCAGAGCGCGGAGATGTTCCAACTTAAATTTAAACGTAATCACATCAGGTTCAGCTTGTTGAGAAATGTTCCCTGAATCTGTAATTTCTCCCTCAGACAAAACCTCCCTGGCCCCATCAGACTGGTTTAGGGGCCCTTCAGAACCATTATTATCAGCGTCGTCATGCTCTTCAGTATCTAAAACAGAGCAGTCGCGCTTACGCTGATAAGTGTGCATTTTGGCTAAAATGTTTTTGACAGAATTATCCATTACAGCCGTTAATTGTTGCATAGTAAGGAGTATTGGCGCGCTAGATGTACTAGGGGCCTCCTGAGTGGGCAAGACTCGTGTAGACGAAGGAGGGAATGATGCAGTACCATGCTTACTCCCCTCACTTGAGGAATCATCTTGGGCATCATTGTCATTGTCACATAAATCACATTTATTTAAATGAGAAGGAACTCTGGCTTCCCCACATTCAGAACACAGTCTATCTGGTAGTTCAGACATGTTAAACAGGCATAAACTTGATAACAAAGTACAAAAAACGTTTTAAAATAAAACCGTTACTGTCACTTTAAATTTTAAACTGAACACACTTTATTACTGCAATTGCGAAAAAATATGAAGGAATTGTTCAAAATTCACCAAAATTTCACCACAGTGTCTTAAAGCCTTAAAAGTATTGCACACCAAATTTGGAAGCTTTAACCCTTAAAATAACGGAACCGGAGCCGTTTTTAACTTTAACCCCTTTACAGTCCCTGGTATCTGCTTTGCTGAGACCCAACCAAGCCCAAAGGGGAATACGATACCAAATGACGCCTTCAGAAAGTCTTTTCTATGTATCAGAGCTCCTCACACATGCGACTGCATGTCATGCCTCTCAAAAACAAGTGCGCAACACCGGCGCGAAAATGAGGCTCTGCCTATGATTTGGGAAAGCCCCTAAAGAATAAGGTGTCTAAAAAAGTGCCTGCCGATATAATCTTATCAAAATACCCAGATTAAATGATTCCTCAAGGCTAAATATGTGTTAATAATGAATCGATTTAGCCCAGAAAAAGTCTACAGTCTTAATAAGCCCTTGTGAAGCCCTTATTTACTATCTTAATAAACATGGCTTACCGGATCCCATAGGGAAAATGACAGCTTCCAGCATTACATCGTCTTGTTAGAATGTGTCATGCCTCAAGCAGCAAGAGACTGCTCACTGTTCCCCCAACTGAAGTTAATTCCTCTCAACAGTCCTGTGTGGAACAGCCATGGATTTTAGTAACGGTTGCTAAAATCATTTTCCTCATACAAACAGAAATCTTCATCTCTTTTCTGTTTCTGAGTAAATAGTACATACCAGCACTATTTTAAAATAACAAACTCTTGATTGAATAATAAAAACTACAGTTAAACACTAAAAAACTCTAAGCCATCTCCGTGGAGATGTTGCCTGTACAACGGCAAAGAGAATGACTGGGGTAGGCGGAGCCTAGGAGGGATCATGTGACCAGCTTTGCTGGGCTCTTTGCCATTTCCTGTTGGGGAAGAGAATATCCCACAAGTAAGGATGACGCCGTGGACCGGACACACCTATGTTGGAGAAATATAATATATCTATATACACAGACACACATACATATGCACAAAATATTATATGATCATGGAGATGTTTAAAATATTTGTTTTTTGTTAAAGGAAAAATGCACTGGAAAGCAGTTAAAGGGACATTCCAGCCAAAACTGGAATCCACATGGATGCATTCCGGTATTGAATAGAAGCATTTATGTAATATACATGTATTAGCAAAAATGCTTTTAATATAAGTTATAGATGTTTCAAAAGTGTATTCAAGTATGCACCGTGCACCAGCATTTTAAACACAGCACTTGCTCAGAGAGCCTAAAGTGCTTGTATCATCGACTCAATTTGTGAGTTGCTGACATGATACAAGCCTCACTGGGGATGCTCTGAGCAGCTGCAGTATTTAAACTGCTGGTGCACTGAGAATATCTATCAATTCTTCACATGCACATGCAGAGATAAATGTTAACACTAAAACAGTGATAAACTTTTACTAGAAGCATTCAACACATGTATATTGTAAATATGTTTCAATTCAAAAAAGTAATGCATCTATGTGCATTTAAATTTTGACCGGAAAGACCCTTTAATTTTAGGAGCATCCTCTTAAATGGGCTCATTGCTTTGGTTTAAACAGCTTTTCTATAGCCAGTACAGCAGTATTGAAATTTTCAGTATAGTTAGGGGCCAATTTAAATTGTAAAAGAATAAAACACAAAGCTAAATAAATAATGATATTAATACAATCCAGCAGGTTAAATTGATCATTAGGAACATATTAAATGGGAGACAATATTTAATTCTAGAGAGCGTTTGGTTTTGTAACACTTGCTTAGCTCCCAGGTAGCTGGCAATTTTAGTTTTGGTTAAACTGCTGTGTGCACGAGGACAGCAAGCAAGGAACCTGCTGTGCACACTCAGATCATGTAGTGCTGATGCACCAGCGCTGTACATCTAATCTCACTGAGGGCCATCAGCTCTGCAATGCACAATCTTGACAGTACTGCTGAACACTGGTGGCATGACGCCGTTTTACCGCGGTCCACTAATGTGCCAGTTCTCACAGCGCTGCTTCTGCTGATTAGCAGTATGACGTGCTGGGAACTGCAGTTAGTATGGGTGCATTGGAAATAGATTTCCCAGCATGGCATGCACAACTAATAGAGGAAGTAGAGAGGATGTGGGGCTCTAATGTGCCTGGTATATTTATTATTAGATAATATAGCTATAAAAATGCATTGTGAGGACCCAGAATGTGAGGACCTAGAAAACACAGAGCCAATATTTGAGGTCCCACTTGCACCTGGGTTTATCAATCCCATACTAAAATGTCACTTTAATTGTGCGTTTTCTTACGAGAGGGTTCTATTGACAGACTATTGACAGACTAAAAAAGTTCCCAATGAACGCGAACTGAAGTTTAAAGGGACACTGTACACTAGATTTTTATTTGCATAAACATTTTGTATATTTTCCATTTATATAGCCTTTCTGGGAGTGTTTTTGTAATAATCCATAGTTTTGCTTATTTATTTTTTTTAATAACATTGTCCTGATTTTGAGACTCCTAACCAAACCCTAAAATTTTAGATGTATACTGACATCTACAGATTCTAGCTGCTATTGTTTGTATAATCTGTCTTTTCATATATAGGGGAGGGGAGAGTCTCTGCTCTTCCTGTTTCCTCCGTTAATTTCAGTGGGTGACCCAGCCTTAAAGGGATACTGAACCCAAATGTTTTCTTTCATGATTCAGATAAAGCACAACATTTTAAGCAACTTTCTAATATACTCCTATTATCAATTTTTCTTCGTTCTCTTGCTATCTATATTTTAAAATCAGGAATGTAAATCTTAGCAGCCAGCCCATTTTAGGCTCAGCACCATAAATAGCGCTCGCTTATTGGAGACTTTTACCCACCAATTAGCAAGCATAACCCAGGTTCTCAACGAAAAATGGGCCGGCTCCTATGCATCCCATTTCTGCTTTTTAAATAAAGATAGGAAGAAAACGGAAAAAAATTTGATAATAGGAGTAAATTAGAAAGTTGCTTAAAATTGCATGCTCTATCTTAATCATGAAAAAAATGGGTTGTGTCCCTTTAACTTATCAACAGTGCTAAACTGGGAGCTTCTAAGTAAGTTTTTAATAGGTTTTATACTGGATGTTTAGATCAGTATCTGTCCATATTCTTCTTTATAGTAGTGTCTATTACATGCAGTTTAGGGATGGGCCAATGTGTTTATATTCAAATTTGAAGCTCCTCCCTCTTGCATCAAAGCTTCTCGAAAAACTAGCTTATGCACGCCTATCCCATTTCCTTACAATAAACTCCCTCCTTGACCCATTGCAATCTGGATTTCGTCCCCATCACTCCACAGAAACAGCAATTGTTAAGGATACCAACGACCTACTTACAGCAAAATCAAAAGGCCACTTCTCTTTGCTTATTCTCCTTGATCTGTCCGCAGCCTTTGACACTGTTGACCACCCTCTCTTGCTCCAAACCCTCCAATCCTTCGGCATTTGTGACACAGCCCTCTCCCTACCTGTCAAACCGTACCTTTAGTGTAGCCTTCTCTGGGGCCTCCTCTGCCCGTCATCACTTTCTGTTGGAGTACCGCAAAGCTCTGTCCTCGGTCCCCTTATCTTCTCAATCTACACGTCATCACTAGGTTCCCTAATAAAGTCCCACAGTTTAAAATATAATTTGTATGCCGATGACACCAAAATCTACTTCTCTGCACCAGACCTTTCTCCTTCCTTGCTAACCCGTGTCACTAACTGTCTTTCTCACATCTCCAACTGGATGTTCTCTCACTACCTCAAGCTAAATCTCTCCAAAACTGAGCTCCTTATTTTCCCCCCTTCTTCTAAACTCTCCACCCCCAATCTCTCTATAACTTTCGACAACTCCATCATTACCCCTACCCCGCATACCCGATGTCTCAGGGTCAAATTTGACTCAGATCTTTCTTTCACTCCTCACATTCAGTCTTTGGCTAAAGCCTACCGTTTCCATCTTAAAAACCATCTCTAAAATTAGACACTTCCTTACATAAGACACAACTAAGATTTTAATCCACTCTCTCATCCTTTCCCGCCTCGATTACTGCAACTCTGTCCTCTCTGGTCTCCCCACCTACCGCCTAGCTCCTTTACAATCCTTAATGAATGCCTCTGCCAGACTCATCTTCCTTACAAGTCGCTCTTCATCTGCTGCACCTCTCTGCCAATCTCTTCACTGGCTTCCTCTTGCCTCTAAGATCAAACACAAAATTCTCACTCTGACATTCAAAGCCCTCAACTGCACTGCTCCCCCCTATATCTCAGACCTTGTCTCCAGATACTCTCCCTCCCATCCCCTTCGCTCTGCACACGACCTCCTACTCTCCTCCTCTCTTGTCACCTCATCACACTCCCGTTTACAGGACTTCTCCAGACTGGCTCCCATCTTGTGGAACTCTCTGCCTCGCTCCACAAGACTCTCTTCTAGTTTTAAAAGCTTCAAGTGCTCCCTAAAGACTCTACAGTTCAGGGATGCATACAACCTACGCTAGCCTTTCTTTATACCAGTTCCTCTCCTCTATTGCTATCACCTGAACCCCCTTAGCATGTAAGCTTAAGAGTCCAGCTGTTTGTTGATCACCTTCTCAAGAGCTGACTACAACAGTGCAACTCTTGACAGGGCCCTCTACCCATTTGATCCCTATAACTGTTTTGTTGTACTCCGCCTTTGCTAATAGCGCTGCGGAATCTGTTGGCGCTCGACAAATTACCGATAATAATAATAATAAATATAATAATAGAATGAATGTTATTGTAGAAATTCTACTTACATAATCAAATGTTGATAAGAACGAATATTCATAAAAATTCTATTATCGAATGTTATTTACAGTTTTCGAATGTGACATTCTAATTCGAATATTACATTTATAAAACACAGTTGTAGACTAGAAATACTATTTCAAATTCAAATGCAACATTCAAATTCAAATCTGTGCAGAGAAAAAGAGAACAAAAAGAGGCGCTTTGTGTGTACCAGTAGAACAGGTAGGGGAAAAGTAGACAAACCCACAACAGGGTACTCACATATGGTAGGAGCACTCAGACAGTGCTATTAGGCGCAGACTGGGTACTCAACAGCAACCCAGCTTGCTGATACTTCCAGCGTGTTTCCAAGGACACCTCAGGATATGATGAAACAGCATTACAGCTGAGAAACGCGTTGCATGTTAACAGGAGGGATATAGTTGCCTTATCCTGTTGTTCCAGTTTTTAAATTTCTTTTAATTTTTTAATAAATCCAACCTTTTTATATCTGACATTGGAACTGCTACTGATCATTTCTACTAAACACACCGCCTTTATCCCATCTATATACATTGGGACTGTTCTTGCTTAATATGGGAGCCTTGGATACCACCAGCTTTATCTGCCTGACCTGTGGAGCAGCAGTATTGGGCAGTCTGTCTTTCCAGTCCAAGAAAGGATATCCTGAGGTGTCCTTGGAAACACACTGGAAGTATCAGCAAGCTGGGTTGCTGTTGAGTACCCAGTCCGCGCCTAATAGCACTGTCTGAGTGCTCCTACCAAATGTGAGTACCCTGTTGTGGGTTTGTCTACTTTTCCCCTACATGTTCTACTGGTACACACAAAGCGCCTCTTTTTGTTCTCTTTTTCTCTGCACAGACGTCTTCCTAAGTTGATGTGAGGAGAGTGCTGCTGCCGCCATCCATCCATGGATTTTCTCCTGTGATCTATCTTTGTTTGGATCACTTTTTGGGACGGAGTACAGTAATTGACTTTTATTTTTGTTCTTATTGTTATTTGGGATATCTCATTGTATATCTCATTTACATTTTTTATCGTTACTATTTGTTAGCAGCATATTATTTGACCATTCGAGTGTTGTTTAGTGCGCCCCCTATTTTAGTTATCTCTAGTGAGATATCTATTATTTGTATTCAAATTCAAATGTAGCATTCAAATTTTAATATTACATTTATAAAACACAGTATTAGAATAGAAATACTATTTCGAATGTGACATTTTGAATTCAAATGTAGCATTCTAATTCGAATATTACATTTATAAAACACAGTATTAGACTAGAAATACTATTTTGAATTTGAATGTTACATTCGATTTCGAATGTCATAAAATACATAGCTAAACATTCTATTATTCGAACAAATATTTTCGAATGTTATTGAAAAATTCAAAAACAAAAATTCAAAAATAGAATCTTATATAAACATTCGAAATTTCGATTCGAACAAACAAAAGGTATCAAAATTCATTTTAAATTTTTAATTTTTAGAAACATTCGCCCATCCCTAATGCAGTTATATAAAAAATGGTCTATACTGTCCCTTTAAGGCTGGCAGTATTTCAGGAAGAGAGATTAACTTATTTATTTTAACTTCCGTTTATTTTCCATGCCAAGCCAGGGTTAAAAACGACACATTTACCAGCCACACTTTTTAAAAGACAACTATTTTATTCTTTTAGCCTTGTTTAACTGATCCGGTTGAACTGGCTCTTCACTCTTGATGAGGGACTCATGCAAAGAATTATTGGCTCACAAACCCTCAATTCAGAGCGCCTACTGTACTTATTGTCTCACATCTGGGTAACTGCCAGTGCCACGTGTTAGCAGACACTGCCTACTCAGCTAACTCAAAGGGTCTGTGCGAGAGGAAGGTGCCAACAGCTTGCACCGTACGTTCTTAACTAACGAGAGAGAGAAAAACATAAGTTTATAGGTCATTATTTATTTAGTAGCAACTCCAATAGACACAGGAAATGAAGGAAAAAGCATGCCAAACAAAGCATCAAAAGGGCTTAAAGGGACAGTATAATCAAAATTAAAAACTCATGATTTAGAGAGGGCATGCAATTTTAAACAACTCTCCAATATACTTCTGTTATCAAATTTGTTTTGTTCTCTTGGTATCTTTTATTGAAGAGTAAAACTAGGAAGGCTCATAAGAGCTTAGGAGTGTGCATGTGTCTTTAGTAGTCTATGGCAGCAGTGTTTTGCAACATTAAATGTTAATATATACAGTATATATATATATATAAATATATATATATATATATATATATATATATATATGGGCCAGCGTACATTCATGCTTTTTCATAAAATAAGTAGTTTGCAGCAGCATAACTGTTATTAGCAACACCAAAACAAAATCAGATGAAGAGGTGCGCACACAAACTACAAAGGGCTCTATTTATCATCATTATTCTCCTAGTTTTGCGCCTACAAATACGCTGTCATATTTTTTCTCCTATTTATCAACGCAAAATACGCCTAAAATAAAGCAAATACAACAGCAAAATTCTCCCACTCTATTCTCTCTCGCCAAGGCGCACATGTGCGCCAAATATAGCTCAAAATGCATTTTTCCCGAACGTATTTATTATTATCATTATTTTGCGCCTAAGGAGAACCTAAAATTCTCCATAACCATTGTGGAGAACATTGAATTTACTCCAATATTTTCATCAGAGAAGATGGAGTTCAGGTAGAGATAGGAAGCACAAGTGACATTTTTGAATATCTATTGAGTCAAAAGTTCTGCAGGGGGTGTGGAAGGAGATAACGTTATTATTGTTTAAAAACAATATTTTTATTTTTATTATTGTAGCTTTGTTAAAATAATAAAAAAAAAAAAAGATGTATTTCGCAGGAGTAAAAAATAAGCATTAATCATTAAATTTTAGTTACAGTATTAGTTTCTTTATTTAAAATTGAATGTAATATAGGTTTATATAAATATTGTTTTACAGTGCCAAGGGTAGTTTAAACAATTGGATTATTATTTAAAAAAAAAAAAAAATAGGAATAAAAATTGAAATTAGAAGTATTTACATTGATAAATAAAGCGCATTTGAAATAATAATTGAGAGATTTATCATTAATCCGCTGCATCTCGACCTTGAAAATTGGTGTAAAAATACTACCGGTTTTATGATCAATATTGGCGCACATGTGCGCCTCCTGAGCTGTGGAGAACTGATAGGAGAATTGAAAGTCGTATTTCAAAAAATAATGATAAATAGAGCCCAAACTGTTGAAACTGATTGTATTTTTTTTTTTATTTTTTTATTTATGTATAGTATTTATAGGGATACTAATTTTCTATATTATTATATCCACATTGTATATTAGCAATTATGCAGCATTACATTAAAAAATACTGGCATACAAAACGCATTTTTAAAAATCAGATTGTTAGTAAAAAATTACATAGTTTTGCAACCCAGGGATTTACCCCTTGAAAAGCCTCTTGAGGCAATAAGGGACAAATATAAACTTGTGTCTTCAGATATCAAGCAAATACAGGAGTTAAAAGAACTTCGGAAATATGCCCATAAATAAAGCAAGTCCAAATGCTTATAGTTATATACTGTATAACTCTTCTGTAAAAAAAAAAAAAAAATTTGTTTTGTATAATCATATTATTATTGTTATTATTTGGCAGATAACAACTGGCAGGTAATTTGAATTTTGTTTGAGGAATCCAAATAACAAAATACTTCTGCCCTAAAGCTGCAATTCTTGCCTCTCAAAAAAACATGAAATATCTAGATCCAATATGGTGGGAGTAATTTGAAAACTTTTTTAGGTACTCTGTAATAATAATTGGAAAAGTGTTATCTGAGCTTTTTTAAAGTCTTTTTAGCTGAGGAATTCAATAATAGCCCCATAAATTTGTCAGGTATCAAGAATTTGGATTGTAATCCTAATTTAACGGGACAAGCCAAAATTAAACTTTCATGAGTCAGATAGAGCATGCCATTTTAAACAACTTTCAAATTTACTTCCATTAAAAAAAAAAAAAAATGTGCACACAGCCTTTTTATTTTTTCACTTTTTGCATCACCAGCTCCTACTGAGCATTTGCAAAAGTTCACAGAATATACTTATATCAATTGTAATTGGCTGATGGCTGTCACATGATGCAGGAGGATTTGAAATAGACATAACTTTGAAACTTGTCAGAAAAAAAATCTACTACTTATTTGAAATTCAGACTAAATGCTATTGTGTTGTCTTTTTATCATGCATTTGTTGATTATGCAAATGTTCTTTATTTGCTGGTCCTTTAACCCTTTGAGTGCTAACGAAGGCTCTGAGCCGTTGCTAGCACTCTCCATCCTTGAGGGAGATCTGGGGGCTCCCACCCACTCCTACCCTGGTGATCATGCCTGTATAGTGACAGGCATTGGCGGGGCTTCACGTTTTGCGTGATGATGTCACTGTGCAACTTTATTAACAAAATGACAATGTTAAGTATAGGAAAAGGGGGCATGCTGCTTAGAAGCCTGTATCTCAGGCATCTAAGCAGCTACAGACCCCCAAGGCCCACCGTTGGAAAGGTAATCGCCTAACCTTTCCAACAGTGTAAGTCTTGGGGATCGGGGGGGAAAGTGCTTAGCACTCAAAGGGTTAAATAAAAATAATTGGTAACATTTCAGGGATAATAAAATAAAAAAAAATTGCAGCATATTACCAATACTTATTTAACTCACTGTTCCAGTAATATAAAAACGTAATTACCCCACTGCACATGGAAAACATTGGAGTGCAAAGACTGATTGATTAAAAAAAAAACTACAACATTCAATCTACACAGTTATTGATTCATCATTGTAGAAACCAATCTGTATATGTTCCTTATTGGACACAGCGAAGAAGATAAAACAGAATCACAAGGCTTTTCCAGAGCTATTTCTCTGAACTGCAAAACAATGTAAATTATCATACGATTCAATTACTGTTACATAATCAGCAACAACAATAAGTTGTTGTTTTTTTGTTTTTTGTTTTGTTTTGTTTTTTAACAGTGATTAAACAGAGAATGTTTACAAAAAAAAAAATGTACCTTTAACGGTCCCACAGTTATTAGTTTATCAGGTAAAAACGGTACTCTGTTTTCAAAGGCTAAATTTGCTTACATGCAAATCAGCAGATATTAAACAAATGTGTGAGACTAAGCACACACTGATGCTTTGAATAGGCCTGGTCATATTCTACAGGGGAGCTAGAGGAACTATGGTATCAGTATACACAGTTAAAGGGACAGTCAAAACAAAAAAAAATATTGTTTAAAAAGATAGATAATGCCTTCACTACCCATTCCCCAGCTTTGCACAGCCAACAAGGTTATATTAATATACTTTATAACCTTTAAACCTCTAATTTTCTGTCTGTTTCTAAGTCACTAAAGACAGCCCTTATGATCACATGCTTTTTTATTAGCTTTTCACAACAGGGTAGTGCTAGTTCATGTGAGCCATATAGATAACATTGTGCTCACGCCCGTGGGTTCTAACAACACAGCACGAATTGGCTTAAATGCAAGTCAATATATAATAAATAAAAAAAGTCATGTGTTCAGGGGGCTGTCAGAACATGCTTAGATACAAGGCAATCACAGAGGTAAAAAGTGTATTAATATAACCATGTTTTCTGTGCAAAACCGGGGAATGGGAAATAAAGGAATTATCAATCTTTTTAAACAATAACAATTTTGAGTTGACTGTCCCTTTAATATTGTAATTTTGTGTTGTTAAGAAATAAGAAAAGAAAAAAGGGCCACCTAAATATAACAGTTGGTTGAAGGGTTAATTTATTATTGCACTATTACTAAGTTGTGTTCAACCACCACAAATAAAAAAAGGTTAAACACTAAGTTAAAGTATGCTCTGGAGCAGCAATTAGCTGTTACTCCTGAGATGGACATATGACTGCGTGCTACATAAAAGGGTATAAACCGAGGACAGCACTGACTAACAAAACGTTTACTATGGAGAAAAAGGTTGCTGGGACATCGCATATTCAAAATGGTGTGTGACAATAGCGTAAACCTAAACTTTTTCCAGCCATAACAGCAACCCTTTACAATGCTGTGAATATTAGATCTCCAATATAAATAAGGATGGTGTGGGGGTGAGTATCCACTATTTAAAAGGGACATGAAACACCAACTTTGTCATTCATAATTCAGAGTGCATAATAAAAAAATTAAAGAAAACATATCCAATTTATTCTATTATCAAATGTACTTCATTCTTTTGATATCCTTTGCTCAAATGTAGGTTTGCAGGCTCAAGCGTGAGTCGTGCACTATCTGGCAGCAGTTTTTCTACAATGCTTTTATCGTAAGTATACCTTTTCAAAAGCACTAAGAGCACAGTGTTTGCACAAGCTGTTGCCATACAGTGTTCCAGACAACAGCATACTACCTATCTAGCTATATTCTTCAACAAAGAGTACCATGAGAACAAAGCAAATTTAATAATAAATCATGGACGCAAAAAAGTAGGATTCATCCTCAAGCAATCTCTGCGTTTTTCTTTTTCTTCTTTGAGAAAAAGAAAGGAAGGTATCTTTGTTTAGTCTATGTTTCATTTATTATTATTTTGCTTGTAAAATCTCACCGACATTGTTACCAAACTGCGAGGGAGCTGCGTCTCCCAGATTGTAATTTGAAAATTCTTCATTAATAAAGTCAGTTTAAAAAAAAAAAAAAAGTAGGATTCATGTCCCTTTAACTTATTGTGTATCAGCCCTGACAGCCAAAGGGATTAAACATAACAAAGGGTTTCACAGATTTAAAGGGACAGTCTACACCAGAATTTTTATTGTTTTAAAAGACAGATAATCCCTTTATTACTCATTTCCCAGTTTTGCATAACCAACACAGTTATAATAATATACTTTTAACCTCTGTGATTATTTTGTATCTAAGCCTCTGCAAACTGCCCCTTTTTTCAGTTCTTTTGACAGACTTGCAGTCTAGCCAATCAGTGCCTGCTCCAAGATTACTTCACGTGCACGAGCACAGTGTTATCTATATGAAATATGTGAACTAACACCCTCTAGTGGTGAAAAACTGTTAACATGCATTCTGAAAGAGGTGGGCTTCAAGGTCTAAGAAATTAGCATATGAACCTCCTAGGTTAAGCTTTCAACTAAGAATACCAAGAGAACAAAGCAAAATTGGTGATAAAAGTAAATTGAAAAATGTTTAAAATTACATGCTCTATCTGAATCATGAAAGTTTATTTTGGCCTAGACTGTCCCTTTAATTCAAATCTATTATCCCACCCACAAATTAAGGAGACACATTTTTTTTTTCAGTTTACATGGTGTGTGCACATACACAGGTAACCGGACATCTGTCCCAAGTAAAAATTAAATTAAATTAATTGGTTAAAGAGCTGCAATACGGCAGACAAGAGCTTAAAAAGGACATGAAACCCAAAATTTTTCTTTCATGATTTAAGTAGAACATACAATATTAACAGCTTTCCAGTTTACTTCTATTATACAATTTGTTTAATTGTCTTGGAATCATTTGTTGAAGAAGCAGCAATGCATTACTAGCTTATAACTGAACACATAAGTGAGGCAATGACAATCGGTATATATATATATATATATATATATATATATATATATATATATATATATATATATATATATATATATATATGCAGCCACCAATCAGCAGCTAGAAGCAAGGTTCTTTGCTGCTCCTGAGCTTTGCTAGATAAACCTTTCAGCAAAAGGATAACAAGAGAAGGAAGCAAATTAAATAATAGAAGTATATTGGAAAGTTGTTTAAAATGTTATACCCTGGGGCTGAATGATCAAGCTCTGAATGAAGCTTGACGCTCGTTTCAGCGCAAGCCTTCAGGCTCGCCGGAAACAGCAGTTATGACGCAGCGGTCTAAAGTTGCCCTTCTGCTCTGAGGCTGCGGACATCAATCCACCCGATCCTATATGATTGGGCTGATTGACACCCTCTGCTAGCGGCCAATTGGCCACAAATCTGCAGGGGGCAGAATTGCACAAGCAGTTCACAAGAACTGCTTGTGCAATGATAAATGCTGTCAGCATTAATCGATGTGCAATATATAATCGATATATATATATCCACAAAACTCCAATGATAGCAACAGCACAGTTTCAGTACAAAATCCTTACTTTATTGAAGCAACATTAGGATAAGACAGCAACGTTTCGAGTCACGTGGACCCTTAGTCATGTGCATGACTAAGGGTCCACGTAACTCGAAACGTTGCTGTTTTATCCTAACGTTGCTTCTATAAAGTAAGGATTTTTTTTACTGAAACAGTGCTGTTGCTATCATTGGAGTTTTGTGGATATATATATATATATATATATATATATATATACACATACACACACACACACACACATACATACAGTATATATATATATATATATATATATATAAATTAGAGAGAGAGAGAGAGAGAGAGAGAGAGACACAGACAGACAGAGACAAAAGACGGTACACTCACAGGGCCTTGAATAAATGGGTTTTTATTCCCACCAAGAGTAACGTTTCGGAGTCGCCCCGTCTTCAGACCACAAAATATAATATAATATCTAGATATCTATAGTTACTTACATATAAATGTAATACACAATTTGGATTTCAAAGGTGCAAGGTCTAAAAAGGGTCCAGCTGCACCTACAGTATATTTTAAGTGTGGGTAATGGAGTCAAATGGGGGGAGGGGAATGGGGGGCACCCATTCGTGTCATAGGGACTCTAAACTAGGGTACCAGATCCTAGGTGCTAGTGGCTCCCTTGGGCCTGTGTTTAGCAAGCCCTGCATATGTTAGTGGAACAGGCAGATTTCAAAGGTAATGTGGCTAAGAGGGTGAGATATGTCCTTGAAAAAATGAAAACTAGAGCTGTGCATTCAGAGATTTTGTGAACTTTCGTTGCCAAATTAATTTTTGTGCAACAGCAACACGCTAAAATCTGTGCAAATCCAGATTTTAGCGTGTTGCAGTTGAACAAGAATTAATTTGGCAACTAAAATAACTAAAATAGCCGTGCAATTAAAACAACTAAAATAGCCGTGCTGCATGAAGGGCCTCCTTCTTCCGCATTAGGAGATTCACTAAACCTCCAATTGCACATCTCTAATGAAAGCCCTATTTGCGCAAACTCCCTAAGTCCGTTAGACGGATAATTATCCCCTTTTTGTAACGATGTGTTCGCTGAACAGATTTCTGAACGATGGAGACTGGTAGGAGATGCCCAGGATAGAGGTACACATGGCTGTGTGAATCCCCATGCTTATCTCCCCTTTTAACACCGTGGCAAGGTGTTTTTGCATTTCTTTAGGTTTCTGTTTTTATATTTTCTAGTTATTTTTTATTGACTTTTTTGTTGTTGTTTACTAAGCTAAAGTTGAATTAACCCCTTAACGACGCATGTCGTACAGGGTACGTCGCACACAACCTGGTCTTTAAAAACCAGCGACGTAGCCTGTACAACATTAGAGGTTTAAAGCGTCTGGAAGCGATCCTGCTCGCTTCCAGCCTGCTTTCCAGTTATTGCAGTGATACCTCGATATCGAGGCATCCTGCAATAACACCCCTTGGCCATCCGATGCCGAGAGAGCCACTCTGTGGCCCTCTCTGCACCGGACATCGATGGCCGGTATCGTTGGTGGGTGGGAGCTTACGTGGGAGGCGGGTGGGCGGCCATCGATGGGCCATATGATGTCGAGGGGGCGGGATCGGGGGCGTGACCGTCGGGGCGCGCATAGAGGCACGTGCACAGGAGGGCGGGGCGTGCACGGGGTGGGAGCGGCTACACTTCAGAAAGTTTACAAAAATAAGTGGGATAGAGTGGGATACAAATTATTTTTAAAAATACATCTAAGGGATCTGGGAGGGGGTGGGGGGTTGCTCTTTGGCTGGGGGGAAGCTACACTACAGAAAAAATCAAAAAAAATATTTAAAAAAAGTACCCAAAATGGCTACCAATAAGGTAGAGGGGGAGGGTTAGAGAGCTGTTTGGGGGGGGGGGGGGAATCCTACACATCAACATATGTAAATATGCTTAATAAAAAATTTTTTTTAAAAAAAATACCTTTTATTTTAGTACTGGCAGACTTTCTGCCAGTACTTAAGAAGGCGGGGACAATTGTGGGGTGGGGGAGGGAAGAGAGCTGTTTGGGAGGGATCGGTGGTGTGATGTGTCAGGTGGGAGGCTGATCTCTACATTAAAGCTAAAAATTAACCCTGCAAGCTCCCTACAAGCTACATAATTAACCCCTTCACTGCTAGACATAATTCACGTGTGATGCACAGCGGTATTTAGCGGCCTTCTAATTACCAAAAAGCAACACCAAAGCCATATAGGTCTGCTATTTCTGAACAAAGGGGATCCCAGAGAAGCATTTACAACCATTTGTGCAATAATTGCGCAAGCTGTTTGTAAATAATTTCAGTGAGAAACCTAAAGTTTGTGAAAAAAATTGTTAAAAAGTGAATTTTTTTTTTATTTGATCGCATTTGGTGGGGGAAATGGCGCCATGAAATATACCAAAATGGGCCTAGATCAATACTTGGGGTTGTCTACTACACTACACTAAAGCTAAAATTAACCCTACAAGCTCCCTAATTAACCCCTTCACTGCTGGGCATAATACATGTGTGGTGTGCAGTGGCATTTAGCGGCCTTCTAATTACCAAAAAGAAACGCCAAAGCATATATGTCTGCTATTTCTGAACAAAGGGGATCCCAGAGAAGCGTTTACAATCATTTATGCCATAATTGCACAAGTTGTTTGCAAATAATTTCAGTGAGAAACCTAAAGTTTGTGAAAAAAATTGTGAAAAAGTGAACAATTTCTTTTATTTGATCTCATTTGGCGGTGAAATGGTGGCATGAAATATACCAAAATGTGCCTAGATCAATACTTTGGGTTGTCTTCTAAAAAAAAATATATACATGTCAATGGATATTCAGGGATTCCTGAAAGATATCAGTGTCCCAATGTAACTAGGGCTAATTTTGAAAAAAGTGGTTTGGAAATAGCAAAGTGCTACTTGTACTTATTGCCCTATAACTTGCAAAAAAAGCAAAGACCATGTAAACATTGGGTATTTCTAAACTCAGGACAAAATTTAGAAACTATTTAGCATGGGTGTTTTTTGGTGGTTGTAGATGTGTAACAGATTTTGGGGGTCAAAGTTAGAAAAAGTGTGTTTTTTTTTCCCATTTCTTCCTCATATTTTATAAAAAATTTTATAGTAAATTATAAGATATGATGAAAATAGTGGTATCTTTAGAAAGTCCATTTAATGGCGAGAAAAACAATATATAATATGTGTGGGTACAGTAAATGAGTAAGAGGAAAATTACAGCTAAACACAAACACCGCAGAAATGTAAAAATAGCCCTGGAAAGAAATTGAAAAATGGCCTTGTCCTTAAGGGGTTAATGTCACATGGTTGTCATACAGCATGTAGATGGAGTCATGAAGATGAAATATATCTGTAGTAATTGATATTAAATGTTATGTGTTTTTTTATATGATTTGTTTTGATGTGAGCGCATATGTATTTCGTTATGATCTCTGTATGTATCTCCAAGTGTTAAATAAAAATAAAAGAGGATTTTCAATGGGTGTCTCCAAGGAGTGTTGTGCTGAAACAGCAACACTCAGCAAAGTTACCCAACAAATTACATTTTAAATGCATATAAAACCTTTAATGTATATCTTCTGCAAAGCAACAGTTACTTGCAGGTATATATTATGTACATATAAAATTAAAACCTAGCTGTACAATGTTGATACTTATTTAAAGAGACTCAGAACCCAGTGTTTTTTTCTAGCATAATTCAGATAGAACATACAATTTTAAATAACTTTCCAATTTACTTCTATTATCAAACCTGTTTCATGCTCTTTTGGTATCCTTTGTTAAAAGATACCAATGCAAGTGAATGCAATAGAGCATTGCTGCTTCCCAACAATGGATTCAAAGAAAAACAAGGAAATTAGATAACAGAAGTTAATTGGAAAGCTGTTTAAAATTGCATGCAATATATGAATCATTAAAGATTAATTTGACTTACTGTCCCTTTAACCCTTTACTAAATGGTATAAAAAAATAGCGTATTCACCCTCTTGTGTACACTATTTTACCTAATGAGCCGGCCACTCCTCTTCATGTAACTCTTTGAATGCAAGCTGGACATACACTCATCAAGCTGCCATATCTAAGCCATTGTCAGTTTTAGATATAGGTTTTATCTCTGTACTTTAGTGTATCTTTAGGGCAGGGCTACCAAATCCAAGAGCCAGGGAGCTACTGGCAGCTAGAATTTTACTCCTGGCTCCTAACTTTTTGAGTTATTCTCTATATATTTATATACAAATACCACTGTCTTGCTCCTAAAAGTATGACTGGCTCCTAAATATTCTGTTTTGTTCTATTTATTCAGGCAATTTATTACATCCCTAATGTATCCCAAAAATAGTTAATGTACAGTCTAAAATAAATAACAATATTTCAGTTTTCCAATAAGTTATCTCCTTATACATTTTGATTAAAGTTTGTCATAATAACTTAAAAGGGACACTCAATCATTTTCATTATTCAGATAGAGCATGCCATTTTAAACAACTTTCCAATTTACTTCCATTAACTAAATGTGCACAATCTTTTTATTTAGACTTTTTGAGTCACCAGCTCCTACTGAGCATGTGCAAGAATAAGTGTGTATGCATTTGTGAATGGCTGATGGCTGTCACATGGTACGTGTATGCATTTGTGATTGACTGATGGCTGTCACATGGTACGTGTATGCATTTGTGACTGGCTGATGGCTGTCACATGGTACGTGTATGCATTTGCGATTGGCTGATGGCTGTCACATGGTACGTGTATGCATTTGCAATTGGCTGTCACATGGTACAGGGGGAGTGGAAAAAGACATAACTTTTAAAATTGTCAGAAAAAAATTCTACTACTCATTTGAAGTTCAGACTAAGTGCTATTGCATTGTCTTGTTATTTTGCATTTGTTGATTATGCAAATCTACTGTGTTGACTGGTCTATAGGTATATGAATCCTAAATGTTTTCTTTCATGAATAACACAGAGCCTGTAATTTTAAGCAGCGTTCTAATTTACTCCCATTATCAAATTTTCTTTGTTCTCTTGGTATGTTTAAATTTAGCCACCAATCAGCAAGCGCTACCCATGTACTTTACCTAAAATGGGCCGCTCCTAAGCTTACATTCCTGCTTTTTTTCAAATAAAGATACCAAGAGAACCAAGAAACATTGATAATAGGAGTAAATTAGAAAGTTGCTCAAAAATGCATACTCTATCTGAATCATGTCAGTTTAATTTTGACTTAAAGTGAATGTAAATTTTGATGCTAAAGTGCCCGGTTTTTAAAACTTTGATTAAAAACAGGGGCACTTTAATTCATCAAAATTTACATTTCACTCCTGTTGTGAAAAAAAAAACTTACCTTTTAATCTCCACAGCAGCTCCAGCTTCCTCCACCCGTTTCAAAGCTTCTTCCTGGGTCTAAAATGAGGCATCCGGCTTCCTCCAATAACAGCGTTGAATCAGACACCGATTCCCCTGGGGGGAAGCTGTGATTGGAGGATGACCTATCAATCATTTCTGACATCAGAAATGGCTTGTGAGACCGGAGGAAGCTGGAGCTGCTGTGAAGATTAAAAGGTAAGTATTTTTTCACAACAGGAGTGAAATGTAAATTTTGATGAATTAAAGTGCCTCTGTTTTTAATTGAAGTTTTAAAAACCGGGCACTTTAGCATCAAAATTTACATTCACTTTAAGTGTCCCTTTAACTTATACTGGAGCACTCCAATGATTACAAAACAACCATTGTTTTTAACCAAATATATATATTAGATTCATTCACCTTGTTTTCCCATTTTATTTCCCCTAAAGAAAGAAAGAAAGAAAGAAGAAAAAAAACAACCCACTATGCTCACTTCAGCCTTCTTCCAATTCAAAACCATGAATCATAAACTCTAATTTTATATCTGGCTATGGCCCCTAAATATTCTTACTGGCTCCTAAATTGTAAACAGATTAGCGACCCTTGCTTTAAGGGGGAAATTTATAAAGGTTGCAAGTGAACAAGTTCTCCAGTACAGAACCTGTCCTCCTACAATCGCCACTTATGCTGCAGCAGGTGTTGGGGTGATTAAAGGATTACTTTCTGTTATAATTTTTAAGCTAAACAACTAACATATTAAAGTTAATAAACATTAATTAAAACCTACTGACCTATATTTTCTCCAAAACGAAGTTTCATAACGTTCTAAAAGTTATATCTTTTATTCGCCGATGATGTCACGTTATCTTGCCCACTATTTTCAGCACTGCATGTTCAAAATACTTAAACCAATAACTTTGTGTTTAAAGCGCCATTTTGAAACCTAGGTATTGTAAACGGATTGGTACAGAGCAAAGGATACCCACGGAGTGGGTTTGGAAAACAATTACATTTGCAGACAAGATTTCTGATATACGGTAGAGATATGTTAATGAAATGCTATTGATAAAAAGCGTATTTGGGGTAGTTAGTTAGTAACAGGCATAGAAAATATTTACTTACAGTGGCCCTTTAAGAATGAGTTTCTGCCATGGTTCCAGGCATGCTCATTCGAACCTGCACTGCAAACTCTTCAAAAGCTGAAAATGCATGAAACCCAAAATTTTTATTTCATACAAATTTTAAACAACTTTCCAGTTTACTTCTATTATCAAATTTGTTTTGTTCTCTTGACATCATTTGTTGAAGAAGCAGCATCGCACTAATGGTTTCTAACTGAACACCTGGGTGAGCTAATGACAATATATATATATATACACACACACACACACACACACACATACATACATGCATACATATATATATATATATATATACACACACATATATATATATATATATATATATATATATATATATATATATATATATATATATATATATACACACATATATATATATATATATATATATATATATATACACATATATATATATACATATATATACACATATATATACACACACACACACTATAACTATATATATATATATATATATATATATATATATATATATATATATATATATATATATATACAGCCTATATATGCAACCACCAATCAGCAGCTAGAACCTAGGTTCTTTGCTGCTCCTGAGCTTTTCTAGAATAATCTTTCAACAAAGGATAACAAGAGCAGGAAGCAAATTAAATAATAGAAGTAAATTAAAAAGTTATTACATTGGAACCTAAACAGCGTTATTTCATCTCGCTGTATAGCATACTAAACCAAGCCAAGGCAAGAAATAACCCTCAATGCAAGGAGCTGCTAAAAAACTAAGGCAGCCGATATTCAAAGCTTTTATATATAAAAACTACCCTACTTGGTAATTTTAGCCTCCAGCCGGCTACTTAAGAACGGAGTGCCTAACTGCCCCTCTGAATAACGAACTCTGGTTGGGTCACTACTTGCCACCCAGCACTCCGCTTATTTCTGAACATACCGACCCTTGCAGAAATTTTTGGGCTGGGTCCTCCCGCCGCACGCTGTTCTTATTTCCCTTCTACTTCCGTGGGGTCGTCGGGGACAGCGAGTGGAGCTCTGAAGGCAGAAGGGCCGCAGGAGCACATACCCTAGTAAGGACCAAGCTTGCCCGCCTCTCTCGAGATCTTCAACTGGTACTTACCTGCTGCCGGCGGAGTGGGCTTTCTTTCTCCTTGAATGGATCGCGGCGCTGGATTGATACCGGCGTCTCTGTGGTGACCGCAGTGGAAACCGGCTTCCGCATCCTGTTGCTGGGCCCTCCCCTCTCCCACCGGTGTTGCACGAGAGGGGTAGGAGTCGGATCTCCCGTTGTGGTAGGGTGAGATCCGCGGAAGCACTCTGCATAAACTGTGAAGAGCTGGTTGCTACTCTCTCCCTCCTCTCCCACCGGTGCTGCGTGAGAGGGGGAGAGCTTGCCAGATATCCCGAGAAGGGCTTTGAAAGGACCAAGAATCTGGACCAATACCATTGCAGTGACCCACGGCAAGCAGCTAAGCAGCGTGCGAGGGAGGTAAGCCTATCTGTAACACCAGACTCAGCATTTTTCAAAGTTTTAAAACTACAGGGTACGAAGGTGTGTGGGGGGAGCAGTGGGCTTGAATATTTCAAAAGCAGGTTATCAAAGTGGTGAAAGAAGTTAATTGCCCAGACGGGGGAAAAAAGAAAAAAAAAAAAAACGGCCTCCATATAAAAGGAAATAATCCTGAGAATTATTTGGCTGAGGACAGAAGGGCTCCTGCCTACTTATAAAAGACATTTGTGAAAACAGTAAATACTTCAAAAGGGGAAGAAAAGAAGAGAGAGAGAGGGATAGCTGGAGGAAAAGAAGAAGAAGAAGGGGAGGAGAAAAAGAAAAAGAAAGAACTTGCTGGGTTAAACATTATATTCAATGCTTAAAGGACATTCTGTGTCATATTGTTACCCTCTCCAACTGCAAATGTTGAGCTCCTAAAAAATCATTGGGAGATATTTCACCCCTTCTTAGTCTCTACATCCTCTTCTTTAGTGAAACTTTTCCCTTTTTTTTTTTTTCTTCTATATTAGTAGTAAATAACATAGCATTGAACAAGATAGAAAATAATCCTATTCTGCCGTAGTTGATTTAAAATTACAAGAAGTCTTTAAAAAATTAACCCTTTTTCTTTTGTTCATAGGTACTGAGGTATAATTTTTCTATCCTTAGTGATCTGTGTAAGGATTCATATGTATAAAATTTATGAGTTAGGCAGTAGTACTCTGAGTGAAAATTGGAGACATTAAAAATAGATGTGAAATATATAGCTCTATTTCTCACCTCTAAGGGTTAAATAAGTTCTGTTCCAAACTGATACTATAGTAGTTACAGAAAGCTAATGTAATATGCTGGTTTTTGTTTTATGTCACTTAAGAGATGGGTTGTGTGTTACTGTTGCTTTATAAAATTGCAAACGTAAGGGATAAGAAAAGAAAACGTTGAGATATACCTTGTTCTCTCTTTCTTTTTTCTTTTTCCCTTCATCTTTTTAGATGTTAAGTGATCATTATTCTATTGCATGGTGACATATGAAAGGAATCGCAGGTACATACTCCAGTGTTAAGTACTGGTACTCTGATTAAAGGGAAGAGGGGGAGAAAAGAAAGAAAAGAAACTGGAAATTACAAATACCCGATAGAAATAAATAGTTAAATATTCTTGTTTCTTTTCTAAAGGTTCCGGGTTTGCTTTACCTGGCAAATACACTAAACTTTGGGACAGGGAGACATAGAAGTAAATCTTTTTCTTGTAGTAAATAAAGAACTTTTAGGATTAATCAATCTCTGATCTCAGAGTTCAGGAAAATCTAAGTTCAAATATTGTCTCCCCCCACGGCTGAGTAGGAGAACATAATCACAAAATCACATAGTTTTCACTAGATACACGGTTGGATTCTGTACACAGAAAACTGTTAAGTGGGTGGTTACTACCCTCTTCCTTCCTCTCTTGTGTCCTTGTTTTTTTTACGGCACAACACTTGGGGGGTTTTTTTGGGTTTTTTTTTTCTCCCCCTTCCTTCCTTTTTTTTTTTTTTTTTTTTTTTCACAATTCACAAGAGCACTTCACCATTATTCTTTTCGCTCCTTTTTTTTCCCTTTCCCGCTCCTTTCTTTTCCTCTTGTTTCAGGATTATTCAGTGGAAACATCCACAAAAAGAAGGGAACTTGCCCCACATTGCACAAAATTCATTAAACAAGGTGCAAGGGCCACTTTACTCTATCCGGCAAAATTGAAAATAGCAATAGACGGTCATAATTATTTTTTTGATACAGCACAGGATGCTGAAAAATTTTACATGGAAACCTACCCCTCAGCAGCAGAACAGAGTAGTGGCGGAGTAAATTAAAATTAAGTTAGCCTGTTAGGGAAGAGGAGAAAAGGAAGGGAAATGGAAGCAATTGAGTATAAGGGTGTAGAGGGAACGGGAATGTACCTCCTCCGAGTGCTTGGTTTAGGTGGGGTACTAGGGATAACAAAACCTTCAATTACCTGCGGTATGTGTGTTTGTTTGCCCCTGTGTGGGTTTTTTTTTTTTTTTTTCTTTTCTTTTTTTTTGTGTTTTTTGTCTTTTGTTTTTGTTTCTTATCAACTTCTTCAGTATTTACTAGATGAGTACAAAAAATAATTTTAAGATGACATCCTGGAATATAGGAGGTCTCACCTCCCCTATCAAACGTAAGGCAATACTTTCTTATTTGAAAAAAAATAATACTGATTTAGCCTTTCTACAGGAAACCCACTTAAAAACAGACGAAGTCCGCAAACTCAAGACCTCTTGGGTCAAGGAAGTTATCTTCTCTTCTACAACAAAAAGGAAAAGCGGGGTAGCAATCCTGCTAGGTAAGAAAATCCCATACGAAGTTATACAAGTAGAAACAGATAATGAGGGTAGATACTTGATTCTCAAAATTAAAATTTTAAAAATTCTATATACATTCTGCAACGTTTATGCTCCTAACGTTTTCAGTCTCTATTTCTGGGAAAAACTGCAGACTAAACTTATGTCATGTGCAGAGGGGTACCTAATCCTTTGTGGAGACTTCAATATGGCTCCTAAATCCCCCATTGATAGGCTCAGACGGGACTCTAGCTTAAAAAAAATAAAGAGATAATTTAGAATCTAAATTATTCCTTAAACTGGCTAAAAATTTAAAAGTTTGTGACATATGGAGACTTCAAAATACTGATCTCAAAGAATATACTTGCCACTCCCGAGCACATAAAACACTATCTAGGATAGATTTGTTTCTGGTAGATGACAGAGTATGTAAATCCCAGATAAAAGCTGGAATCTCTCCAATTACAATCTCAGACCATGCTCCGATCTATCTAGAACTCCAACTTGGGAATTTTAAGAAAGGGAACAGATATTTTCAGTTCCCGCGCTACTTGGCATCTGATAATAAATTAAAAAATTGGGTGAAAGCCAAGTTTCGCGAATACGCGCATCTGAATCAGGAATATGTAAATAGACCGGCCTTGTTCTGGGAAACAGCCAAGGCAGTTTTAAGAGGGGAAATATTGGCATACAGTATATCTAGATCCAAAAAATTAAAGCTAAGAGAGGAAGAGCTCTTGAAAGCAGTAACAAACGCTTATAATCGATACTTTGAGAATTGGTCTAGATATATCTCCACACTTGCAGATAGGGACTCTATTCTTCTATACAAAACAACACAAAGCGACTTAAGATTTCAGTCTAAATTATATCATTTCGGGAACAAAACAGGGAAACTCCTGGCAAATCTGGTTAGACGGGATAAAGCATCTCCCATTATAGACAAGATAATAACAGAGGGGAAGTGCCTGAATACACCAACTGAATTGGTTGGAGCATTTGAAGAATACTATAGAACTCTTTATACTGCCAAAACTTCAAATCTTATAGAACGTGAAGAATTTTGGAAGAATTTGGTTCATACGGCTCTAACTCCTGATCTCTTGGACAAGTTACATTCTCCCATTACCGAACAGGAAGTTCTACTAACTATTCAAAACCTATCCTCTAATAAAGCTGCAGGGCCAGATGCTCTCCCAAATGAACTATATAAAATAATGGCTCCTGATATAACACTCCATTTAACTTCACTATTTAATGAATTGTACGTTAAAGGCACAACTCCATCACCTGATTTTGTCGCCTCAAATAAAGTTCTTATTTTAAAAGCAGGAAAAGACCCGATGAGGAAAGAATCTTACCGACCAATAGCATTATTAAACACAGATTATAAAATACTAATGACGATTCTGGCAAGAAGGCTCCAAGTCCTTCTTCCCAATATCATTCATACAGATCAAGCTGGGTTTTTAGTGAAGCGTAATTCTTCTGCCAAAATCAGGGAAGTATTCCTCACTATAGAGTATTTTAAAGTAATGGGAGAACTGGGGAACAAAGGGGAAGAGGATGCCCCTGATAAGGCTATCATTTTTATTGACGCTGAAAAAGCATTCGACTCAGTGCATTATGATCATTTGTCCTTCACTTTGAAGAAATTTGGATTGGGGGGCAATTTTCTCCATTTTTTTGACAATCTATATAAAAATGCCTCAACCAAAATAATAGTAAACGGGGACTTATCTCGTGATATTAAATTAGGTAGAGGAACAAGGCAGGGGTGTCCTCTCTCCCCACTCTTATTCGACCTGGCTATAGAACCGTTGGCCATCTTTATACGTCAACAGTTAGAAGGAATAAGGATTAACAAGAAGGTAATGCGAATGGCGCTATATGCAGACGATGTTTTAATATATATCTCAAATACTCAGGATATAGAGTCAATACTACAAAATCAGAGCTTCTCTGGATCAAACAAACAAAACATTCTGCTACAGAAATCCCCTTTAGTATAGTTCAAGATGCAGTTAAGTATCTAGAACTTTGGATATCGGGTAACCCTGATAGGTGGTATAATCTGAACATAATTCCGGTTCTTAAGAAGGTAAAAGAAGCATTTAAAAATTGGCAGATGCTCCCCCTTTCTTTATCAGGCCGCATAGCTTTATATAAAATGACTCTGTTACCAAAAATATTATATGTTCTACAAAATACTCCAATTATCCTTAAATCTAAGGATATCCTTTCTTTCAACTCTGCCCTACGTTGTTTTATTTAGCAGAACAAAAAGCCTAGAATCTTATTAGTCAAACTAGCTTTGCCTATAAAATTCGGAGGACTCTCTCTTCCTGATTTACGCAAATATAATCAGGTCTTTCTAGCTCGTATTATAGCAGACTGGTTATCCAACAGTAATTATATTACAAATATAGAACTGGATTCTAACATAATATATCCATTCGATGTACGAGCATTAATACATTGTAACAAAAAATCCGTTCCCCTTAGCAATAAAAAAAATAAAGTCAATATGTAATCCACTTGTTATGTGGAAAAAGGTTTGTAATCTTTTATCTATAGAAAACAGGGTATCAAGATATAATCCGTTCTTAAATAACCCGCAGTTTCAAGCTGGTATCCAATCAGCTCCGTTTATACATTGGGAGACTCAAGGGCTTGTATTTGTACACCAACTACTGGATTTTGAGAATAAATGTATTAGAACCTTTGACTCTCTTAAAGAAGAATTTCATATACCTAATAAATTTTTCTTTGCCTATTTGCAGGCAAGACACTATGCTGTCAATCTTACAGCTGAGTATGGATGGGACTGGTCTTTGGGGAAGATAGAAAATTGGCTGCTATTAGTTAGGAATGGCCTAACTTCAATTTCTTATATATATCAAAATCTGGTCTCTATCAAAGGCACAGATATAATTGAAAAAATCAGAGAGAAATGGGCTGAGATGTTAAGAATGGAAACTCTTGACACCGCTGTAATTACCGCGTCAGTTCAAGCGGTCGCTAGGGCAACTCTCTCGGCAACATGGAGGGAGGCACAGGTTAGGCTCCTTCACATGTCATACTTTACACCGAAAAAGGGGTCACAGTGTGCGAACTCTAGCTTTAAAATATGCCCTAAATGTTCTCTGCCTCTAGCTAACTTGATACACATGTTTTGGGAGTGCCCGAAAATAAGAAATTTCTGGATGAAGGTTCAATACTGGATGGTTAATATGTTGAGTCTCCCTCCTTTTTCTCTCTTACCGTCAAAGGTGGTCCTCTTAGCTCATAATGAGGAAGTTTCCCCTAGCAACATGAAAATTGTCAATCTGATAATATTAGCAGGTAGATATCTAATTTTAAAGAAGTGGAAGACGGGAGCCGTTCCGAACATAAACGAAATCAAAAACTGTTTAAAGAAACAATGTTTGATTGAGCAAGTCAATACTGACTTGCAAAGTGAAGTAGATGTTAAGAAGTTCTTTACAAAGTGGTCTCTATTTATAAAAATTCTCCCCTCCTCGGAAATTGAATACTTAATATACCCATTCAGAAATACTGAATTAGTATTGTTGGGAATATGGTGACTTACCTGTTTAATTTATCCTTCTGTCTTTTTGTTTTTACATATTTCTCTTTCTAAACCGGTCTTTTTTTTTATTTTTTATTTTTTTTTATTATCCCCCCCCCCCCCCGCAGGTAATGTTTTCATTAGAACAGTCAGAGTATTGAGATATATAGGTAAATGTGTAAAAATGGAAAACTCCAGCAGAGCTGCAGTTATGGATACTTTTCATTTATAACTCTTCGTTTTTTCTTATGCTGTAATATATTCATATTGCCTTAAATGGGCCGGATTTTCTTTTAATTTTGTTTTGTTTTTGTTTGTTTTTTCTATGTTACATAGATGTATAACATGAAATAATTGGCCCTGCGAGGCGCAAGAACTGTATATGAGTTTCAAAGTATTCTCTGCTGGATATAAATAAACAATTTAAAAAAAAAAAAGTTATTACATGTTATGCTCTGTCTAAATCATGAATCTCTAATTATGACTTTACTGTCCCTTTAATACATCTTCCCTTTATGAACCGTTAAAGTAAACTTTTAACTTGTTATTTTTAAAATAGGGTAATATAAATGTATATTTTATACTGTATATTTGCCTCATACACAGTAAAAATATAGTTATAAAACTTTTACTAAAATATGCAATGGAAAACTACTTCTATTCAAAGATGAAATGCATTCATCTATGTTTCAATTTTGAGTTGTATGTCCCTTTAATTATAAAACTTGGAGACAAATGTGTAATCTGCAAAGTGACTATGCAATCGTAATTCAAAGGTTAACTGAGATCAATATGCGATTTCTATTACTGCTCCAAAGCAATGTCATGTAAAGAAAATCACTATTTTATAGATCCTTTAAGGTGTCAGTGTGAATTAGCGCCAGTAAGATTAGACCCTGTAACATGCTTAAGCCATAAATATTACTTAAGATAGAGGAGATAAAAAAAATAATCAGATCATAACCTGCCTATCTGATTTATGTAAAATGTAACTGCAAGGGGAATAAAGGGTGAATAAACTTGAGGTCAGTGAAATGAAAATGCAGCAGAGATTAGTGAGACTATTGGGAGACAGCCAAAAGAAAAAGAAAAAAAAGGGGGAATGCTGTATTATGTAGCAATCTCTGAAGAACTCTGGTGTATGTATGCAGCAGTCTGTTTAGATAATATATATATATATATATATATATATATATATATATATATATATATATATATATATACACACACACACACAGACACACACATATGTATAGATTTCAATAGCAGCATAATGCTAACTTTAAAGTCGTCCATGCCCCTTTAAGTATATATATATATATATATATATATATATATATATATATATATATATATATATGTGGTTTAAATTAAAGGGACAGTATACTATAAAATTGATTTTCCCTTAAAGTGAATGTAAATTTTGATGCCAACGTGCCCGTTTTTAAAAATTTGATTAAAAACAGGGGCACTTTAATTCATCAAAATTTACATTTCACTTGCGTTGTGACAAAATACTCACCTTTTAATATTGACAGCCGCTTCAGCTTCCTCAGCCCGTCGCAAAGCCTCTTCCTGGGTCTAAAATGAGGAATCCGGCTTCCTCCAATCACGGCGTTGAATCAGACACTGATTCCCCGGGGGGAAGCCGTGATTGGAGGATGAACGATCCATTATTTCTGACGTCAGAAATGGCTTGCGACGACCGGGGGAAGCTGGAGCGGCTGTCAAGATTAAAAGGTAAGTATTTTTTCACAACACGAGTGAAATGTAAATTTTGATGAATTAAAGTGCCCCTGTTTTTAATCGAATTTTTAAAAACCAGGCACTTTAGCATCAAAATTTACATTCACTTTAAAGTGAAGGTAAAGTTTTACCTATCTGTAAACAGTAACAAATTATTCCTAGTTTAAATAATAAAATCGCTAACTTTATTTTTACAATTCCTTATATAATTATACAATAATCTTGTTTTATATTTACCTACCGTTCTCTTAATAAATCCTCCCCACATCCATTTCCTGATCTTAGTGAGAGAGCGACGAATAGAGCGGTCCCACCCGCTCTATACGTCTCTCAAAAGCGTGTTCAGGAGGAACCAAATGAACTGCGCATGTGCACAGCATTGACTACTAAGCTAATGTGTATGCGGTAATCTGCTATCCCCAACAAAAATTCTAAACACCTGCGCAGATCATCCCTTAGGTGGATGACGTAGTTTGACAGCCACCTAACGGTCAGGATTTCAATAGGCAGTTAAAAAAAACGTGACCTGCAAATAAAAAAAATAAATTATGACGGGTTGAATTTACGGCTCAAAAAAAGTAAGTTTAAACCTCTAAAACTCAGTTTATACTTCGAATTAAAAAAAAACTGATGAATGAGAGTACTATTCATTTTGTGTGACTAGTATAATTAGATGCGATCGGGCGAACTTTACCTTCACTTTAATGTGTTTCCAAGTACTTTTTTTACCAGCTGCAGAGTATAAAATGTACGAGATTTACTTTTTTAAGGTTTGTGTATATGAATTAGTCTATTTTGTGTTTTTAAGCCACAACCTAATAAAATGGGTTGAGCTTGTAGGAATAATCAGATCTCATTACTTTTTTTTTTTTTTTTTTTTTTTTTAATTTTTTTATTGAGACAATTAGCAATAAGAAGACATGAACAACATTTATATATTGAAATTGAAACAACAAGAAGCATCCTGCCCAATCATATATACATGCCCAGCAATAGACCTGCCAGGGTTGTAATTAGGTAATAACTCAGACTTTCGTATTCTGGCAGTGTTATCACAGGTAATGTCCATGTCTTCGTTGGTCATTGATCCCACAATAATCAATAAAATGTCTCTTTTCAGGATGTTTTAACACCAGAACAATAAATCATAAACAATACAAAACAAGGAATACCAAAACCGGTTGCATTAATTCAGGATACAGGTCACAAGACATATTTTACATATCTAAAAAATAGTGGTCATGAAGTTTATTGGGGTGTTCAAAAACTATGCATGATATTTTTTTTTTTTTTTTTTTTTTTTTTCACGTACCAGTTACCTTCTGTGTATAAGACTCCCATAGAAACAACATATCATGAAAAAGATTTAAATTCCCTGTCCTAAGATAATAAAAACGTTCCATCAACAAGCAATGATCTACTAGTGTTCTCCACTCTTGTTCTGAGGGGATATTGGGTGTTTTCCACTTTCTTGGAATCAGCTGCTTTGCTGAGTTGAGTAAAATTTGGAAAAGGTGCTTCCTTATCTTACATGTTATCAGGGGCCTGTCATTAAGTAGTGTTATGTCTGTATTAAGAGACAGTTGTAAGCCTAAAATATAATTTATATTATTTCCTATCTTTTCCCAGAAGGGCACCAATTTGCTGCACTGCCACCAGATATGTGAGAAAGTCCCTTTCTGCCCACATCCCCTCCAGCATCTGTCACTGGCCCTACTAAACATGTATTGGATTCTTGTAGGAGTTAAATACCAACGCATCATGATCTTGATGTTCGTTTCTAGAGCTTTGTAGGAGTGGGCTGATTTTGCCAAGACTTTAAATCTCGTTTTCCAAGTTTTACTTGATGTTTGGGAGCCTAGTTCCCTATCCCAGCCTGTAACATAACTAGGTAGTGTGGAATTCTTACAACTCAGGAGCAGTTTATAGATAACGGATATGAGTCTCTTGGGGACTATGTCGCTGACACATATTTTTTCAAACGTGGTGAGTTCACGTGTCAAACTGCTATTATGTTTATGCCTAAGTATAAAATGGTACATTTGATGATATCTTATCCATGGTTTTAAAAAACCATCACCCAAATGTTCTATCTGGGCCTTGGGTAGAGGTTTCCCATTGTGTGTTAAAAGATAAATGGGGAGTGCATTAGAGAAATCATTTTTAGTTGCTTTTTGAGATTCCCCACCTACAGGGAAGTCCTGAAGATTAAGCAGAGTGCATAGGGGCGAGTATCTGGATGACAATGTGGGATATTTTTTACGCAGGTAGGTCCAGTCTAACCAAGTCATGTTTATGGTAGAAGATAGTGAAATTGTAGGTTTATGTGCTACTTCTGGGTTCCAACATAGAACTCCCAAATTATTTGTGTTTGTCAAGTCATTTGCCAGCTGTGTCCATTTCTTGCAGTTAACTGCCTTTGAGGAAGTCAGTTCGACCACCTTTTGTAAGGATATTGCTTGTTTATAAGTTATCAAGTCTGGGACCCCCAATCCCCCCTCTATGGTTGGTGTATATAGAGTTTGTTTGTTTATCCTTGGTGGTCTACGTCTCCAAATATAGTCATTAATAATGGCTTGTAGAGTATGAATGTCTTGCAGTGCCCCTTTCAGTGGCAAGGTTTGTAACAGGTACAGTGCCTTTGGTAGTAGTGTCATTTTTACCGCCTGTAATCTCCCCAACCAGGATAAATGTTTAGGTAGCCAGTTTGAAGTGAGTTGTTTGAATTCTCCTATCAATTTGCCGTAATTTAATTTTCGTAATGTGGTAGGGTCTGGGGACAAGTGAAGGCCTAAATATTTTAAGGATTCTTTTTGCAGCCTAAATGGGCAAGTTTGTAAGATTTCAGATATGGTTTTAGGGGGTATGTTCAAGGTGAGTAATTCTGACTTTTTAAGATTTACCAAAAAATTAGATACCCGCCCAAATTTGGATAATTCCCCCAGTACCACAGAGAGAGATGTAGTCGGATTAGTAAGGGTCATTAGGATATCGTCTGCAAATATTGCCAATTTATATGATTTCTTGTTTACCGATATTCCGCTAATTTTGGGGTTTGATCGTATGTTAATGGCCAGTGGTTCTAGAGAGAGTACAAACAATAGGGGGGATAAGGGGCAGCCCTGTCTAGAGCCATTCCTTATTTCAAACGGCTCCGAAAGGGAACCATTGACTTTAATCTGGGCTGTCGGGGATTGGTATAGTGCAGTAACTTGTCTTATAAATTTGTCAGGGAGGCCAAAATGGTGTAATGTGGATTGTAGGAATGTCCAGTCTAAACGATCAAAAGCCTTTTCGGCGTCCGTAGATAAGTAAATGGCTGGAATATTGTTAGTCTGTATGTGGTCTAAAAGGTCTAGTACTTTAATGGTGTTATCTTTTGCCTCTCTCTGTGGTACAAAACCTACTTGGTCTTGGTTTATTATTATAGGAAGAATACGGTTCATTCTGTTCGCCAGAATCTTTGCATATAACTTCAGGTCGACATTCAGTAAGGATATCGGTCTGAAGTTTGCAGGGACATCTGGATTTTTCCCGGGCTTGGGTAATACTGAGATATGCGCCTGTAGCATTGAATCTGGGAAGTGGAGTTGGTCTGGGATGAGATTGAACAGGCGTGTAAGAAATGGGGAGAGAAGATCAGAGAAGACCTTGTAATATAGACCCGAGAAACCATCAGGGCCCGGGGCCTTATTTATCTTCAGGTTTTTGATAGCTTCCCTAACCTTCAATTCCGTAACTGGAAGAGAGAGTGGTTCCAGCAGGTCCTCCGGTATTTTGGGCACCGGAATTTCCCGCAAGAAGTCCTCACATGCTTTCTTATGGGTTGTTGGATCCCTATCTGGGAATAGGTTATATAGATGATGATAGAATTGTTTAAATAAGTCCGCTATACCTGTCGTGTCTTCAATATGTCTTCCGGTGTCACTAGTGAGGAAATGTACATATGATTTAGCCTTTTGTTTTTTTAATGCCTTTGCTAGCAACTTTCCTGCTTTGTTCCCTTCGCTATAAAATCTTTGTTGGGAGTGTAGGTGTTGTTTTTGTGCCTTCATATGGAGGAGTTTGTTTAGCTTGGATCTATATTCATTAAGTTGACTTAAAATAGTTTCATTAGTCGGCTGCGTTTTATGGAGGTAATCCAGTTCTAATACCCTTTGGGCTATGGAGTTATATTCTTGTCTATCTCTTTTGTTTCTTTGAGCTTTTAGCTTTATTAATTCCCCCCTAATGTAACTCTTGTGGGCTTCCCATATCGTACCCAGATCCACTTCTTTGTTGTCATTTATTGTAAAATAAGTGTCCAGGAGCTGTAGTAATTTGTCTTTAGAGTCAGCGTCAAGTAGGATTGATTCATCTAGCTTCCAAATGAAAGCTTTAGGGGGAGCTGATGGCCAGTGTAGACTACAAGTCGTCATGGAGTGGTCTGACCAGGTAGTATGTTTGATATCTGCACCTGCCACCCAAGTGAGAGCCAAGTGATCTACTAGTATGTAATCTAACCTGGAGTATGTTTTTTGGGGATGGGAGAAAAAGGTAAAGTCCCTTTTCCCCGGGTGTAGATATCTCCAAGTATCATGTAATGTTAATAACTTGAGATTTTGCCAGATAGAAGCAAGAGTTGTTTGAGGGACCCTAGAGATGGAGGTGGAACAGTCTATTTGTGGATTAAGGGTAACATTAAGGTCCCCAGCCATTATGAGAGGACCTTTTACTAAAGGGATTAGTTTAGAGGTGATTTTTTGTATAAAGGAGTCTTGGTTTTTATTAGGTACGTATAGATTTACCAAAGTGATTGGCTTACCGAATAGAAGGCCTACTAAACATAGATATCTACCTTCTTTATCTTTGTCAGAATGCAATAATGTGAATGGTAGAGATTTACTAAGGAGTATGCTCACACCATTAGTCTTTTTGTATGTATTAGGGCAATGGAAGTGTTGGGTAAAATGAGAGGAAAAATATTTAGGTACTTTTCCTAACTTAAAGTGGGTCTCCTGCAGCATTACTATATTTCCCCCTCTATTTTGGATGTCCCTCATAGCCGCCCTCCTCTTAGCCGGACAGTTAAGGCCTTTTGTATTTTGTGAAATTATAGATATTGTGTTCCCCTGTGTATCATGCATTTGGGTAAAAATAGAATAATATTTGTAAGACCTGCTTATTTAGACGAGTCCTGTAATTGCAACCTAAACAAAAAAAAATACTTTCAACACTAAACATGTCATAACTACTAACTAATATATTAGTATGAACATTAAAAAACATAAACATTATGTAACTGAGGAAACATTTCCTCTTTGCCATGCAACAACTTGTAATACTACAATAGCAATAAATGTAATTTTAACTAAAAATAGGTACTTCCCCCTTGTATTTTCACCGGAGGAGGAAAATATTATTGCCCTATTGGATATGTAGGTGTCCAGCATAGTTCAGAATGCAATGGTAGATCCACATCTTGAGACACCTTTGTTTTCTCCTAAAAGGAAAGGGGAAAACATATAGCAAACTTCAACATGAGAGTAACAAAGCACATATAACACCAAAAAAAAAGACAATTGGTCTCCGTGGTAACGCATATATTTAGAAAGAGAAAAAGGATATATGATGTATCTGTTCATGTCCCCACTCCTGGGATATTGTTTGTGGTCGAGGTTTGTCTACGTGGTTTTTTTGGTTGAGATCTCTGCCATTCCAGTCTCTGTGGAAGAGGGTCCATGAGTCGCTGAGCTGTTCGGTGATCCGCCTGTGGAGGGATATCAGGAGGTTGAGGTGTTGGTAAATCTAGAGTCTTGCAAATTTCTGGGATGTCCTCCCATGACCTGCAGGATATCCTGGTTCCCTTCCAACTGATCAGCAAGTGAAATGGGAATCCCCACCTATACACTATGTTCTGCTTTCTGAGCATGCTTGTAAGAGGGGCTAATTCTTTTCTTTTTTGTAATGTTCTCACTGAAAGGTCTGGGAACACCTGCAGGTTGGAGTTGTCATATTTAATTGGTTGTTTTGCCCTCGCCAATCTCATAATTTCTTCCTTAACTGTATATTTTGTAATTTTAGCTATAACATCTCTTGGTGGTTGAGTGTCAAGAGGTTTAGGGCGCAGAGCTCTATGAACCCTGTCAAACTCCACTATGTCAGCTGCCTCCTCTCCCCTAAGAAAGGTGAATAAGCCCTGCAGGTATCTTTCTAGATCCGTTGCCTCAATGTTTTCAGGGATCCCTCTAAATCTGATGTTTTGCCTCCTGCTTCGGTTTTCAATGTCATCAATGTGATTTTCAAGGTCTTGAATGTAATCCCCTTGTTTCACCATTTGGGAGTGTACTTCTGAAATAGTTTTTGCCTGTGCATCTTGGTCAGTCTCTATTTTTTCTATCCTGTGACCCAGATCATTGAGATCCTTTTTTATATCCAATAGTTCATCTCTTATGCACTGCTTCACTTGGGAAATTAAAGATGAGAAATCTTGTTTTGATGGCAAAGAGTTAAAAAGGGCTTTTGGGATGGTGATTACCTCTGAGGCACTGTCCTCTTCAGAATCTGAGGAGATTGCTGTGTCTTGTAGATTTATTGCAGCCAATTGTTTGTTAGAGGGATTGGGCTATTCAAGAGATTTAAAAAAATTATTGACTGAAGGAGTTTTAGTAGGGGCAGCTTTCCCCTGTATTTCCTTTATCTTCCCTTTCTTTGGTGACATGTTGTGTCTCTTCCTCCCCTGTAGTTTTGTTCTTTTTTTTTATGCAGTCAGAAAGGTTTACAGTCCTTTATTTTATATTGCCTGCACTGGGAAATATTTTGTTATTAATGTGGGCATATATGTAATGCTATCGTTTACTTGGATTATTGCCCCTCCAGCTCTTAGATGTGCAACAGAACGCTGCTAATGTGTGTGACTGGACTTGTTGCGCAGTTTGTGTGACTTGTTGCGCAGTCTGTATGAAGCACGGCCTCACCTCTGCTCCCCTGCAGCGTGTCCGGATTCAGCCGAGTCCCAGCTTCAGAAGCTCCGGTATCCCGGTCGACCCCTGTGGTGCAGCTGAGAGCAGTCAGTTCAGGTAAACAGTGCTCCGTCTCTGTTGTTTTGTATTCCCGCCGCTCTGAGACTTTGCGATGCTGTCGTGTGGCCTAGACCCTGATTTAGAGATGCCGCCAATCTGTGATAACTAGGATCGCTCTTCTTATGCGATGAAGTTAAGACCGTAGCCAACACACAGCCCACGATAGTTATGAGAGCTGGAAGGGGGTACAAATCCGTTTTATTTTGTTATTGCATGGCTCAGAAGCGAGAGCTCACTTAAGGTGCAGCCGCCATTGTTGAGCGCTGGCTCCGCCCCTCCCCAGATCTCATTACTTTATCACATTGTGTACATATACATTCTTCTTTATCTTATATCTGTCCGTAAACCAATCACCAATACTTGGAGAGAACAATGGAAAATTAACATTTTATTACCTTATCTCTTCTATAACCCACTGGGAGTGTAATTTCTTCTATTCACTGTGTTTACACAGCTTGGCCTTGAGACCAAAAACTTTCAGGATGGGTGGGGATACCACAGGCTAAATAAACTATTTCAAATGCCAATATATGGGTAAAGGAAATACAATTTAATACATTCCAGCAGGTAAAGTTGATCATTGGGAACAAATTAAAGGGGAGAACATTTTTGAGTAAACTGTCCCTTTAGTTCTACTTTTCCCCATGCCTTTCAGAGAGGCTGATACATACATGGTATGCCTATGTAGGCTGCATTATTCCTGAACTGGTACATGTTGATTGCTCAATGCAATACCCCAGATATGCAACTAGTGCTGCCGACTGGATCAGCAACGGGTTTCGATCGGGAATAGCAGTCCACTGCGGGTCCCGAGCGGAACGTCTACTGTGTGTTTAACCCCTTTGCAGGGATTAAATACACAGAGCGGAGCCGATTATTTTCTTTGCTATAACAATAAGTGGGAATATATATATATATATATATATATATACACACACACATATATTTTGTGTAAGTATGTATTAATTACAGTAGTTATATGTATTTATTTATTTATTTATTTTTGTAAAAACCAGAGAGAAGAAATTTCGACATGAAGGGGGGGTGACTTTGTGAACAACAATTTATCAATGGTTTTCCACAAGGACGAGTAGGTAACTGAGCTTGTTTGGCAACAATCCATTGCAGCTAGTAGAGCCGTCATTTCTAGAGTTACACTAACAGTGGTCTCTATCAAGTTAATGAGGCAAAAGGGAAGCCTGGAAGAAAATAAATCACAGGTGGACAGACTTGGCTTTGGTTCCCACAAATGACTACTCGGAACATTTAGGAGTTGGAAAGGGTGGATATTTCCTGTGGACACATACACCAGACTTCTAATGCATCCAGCCTGTGTTTTAAGAACCAAATATGGATACAGCATTTACATGTAGCATGGTTTGAATATTGAAAACATATTTTTTTTTTCTTTTTAATTTCTTTTCTAATTACCTGTGAACATGGAAATGTCAAGCGTTTATATTCGATGGGAGAAGCTCAAAGCATAACAGAAAAACAGGGTTACATCAAAACACTCTGAATTACTATTTACAAGCAATGTATTTTTTACTATATATCCATATAAAAAGCACTTAAAAGGGAAAGTCTAGTCAAAATTAAACTTTTCTGATTCAGATAGGGCATGCAATTTTAAGCAAGTTTCCAATTAACTTTTATCTTCAAATGTGCTTTGTTCTCTTGGTATTCTTAGTTGAAAGCTAAACCTAGGTAGGCTCATGTGCCAATTTCTAAGCCCTTAAAGGTCGCCTTTTATCTCAGTGCATTTTGACAGTTTTCACAGCTAGATAGTGCATGTGTGTGCTATAGATAACATTGTGCTCATTCCTGTGGAGCTATTTATGAGTAAGCACTGATTGGTTAAATGCAAGTCTGTAAAAACAGCTGAAATAAGGGGGCAGTCCAGCCACGGCTTAGATACAAAGTAATCACAAAGGTAAAAAGTATATTAATATAACCATAATGGTTATGCAAAACCGGGGAATAGGTAATTAAGGGATTATATATATTTTTAAACCATAACAATTCTGGAGCAGACTGTCCCTTTATTAGAGAAAATAATGTTTTTGTTTGTATGCATAAGGCTAAATTACAAGTGGAGTGCTAAATTATGGCACACCCGCAAACGGGAAAAACATAAATTATGCTTACCTGATCATTTAATTTCCATCTGTGGGAGGAGAGTTCATTGCTGCATTCATTACTTGTGTGAATTCAGAACCTGGCCACCAGGAGGAGGCAAAGACACCACAGCCAAAGGCTTAAATACCTCCCCCACTCCCCTCATCCCCCAGTCATTCTGCCGAGGGAACAAGGAACAGTAGGAGAAATATCAGGGTATAAATGGTGCCAGAAGAATAATATTAAATTAAGGTCCGCCCACCGGAGCAAACGGGCAGGAGCAGTGGACTCTCCTCCCACAGATGAAAATTAAATTATCAGGTAAGCATAATTTATGTTTCCATCTTAATGGGAGGAGAGTCCACTGCTTCATTCATTACTTCTGGGAACAAATACCCAAGCTCTAGAGGACAATGAATGAACAAAAACGGGAGGGTAATAGGATGCAGACTCTAAACTGAGGGCACCACAGCCTTTCTCCCAAACACAGCTTCCTTTAAATTTGTAAAACTTTGTAAAAGTATGTAAAGAGGACCAATTAGCCGCCTTACAAATCTGCTCCACAGAGGCCTCCTTCTTAAAGGCCCAAGAAGAGGCCACAGCTCTAGTTGAGTGAGCCGTAATTCTCTGAGGAGGCTTATATCCCGCTGTCTCATAGAACGAATTATGCTCCTCAACCAAAAAGACAGAGAAGTGGAAAAGCCCCTCTGCCCCCTAAGCTTCCCTGAATACACCAGAAATAAGGACAAAGTCTGTCTGAAATCTTTCCTGGCCTGGAGATAAAACTTCAAGGCTCAAACCATATCCAAGTTATGCAGTAAACTTTCCTTAGACAAAGAAGGGTTAGGACACAAGGAAGGAACTACCATCTCCTGATTGATGTCACAATCTGACAAGTGTGACAGGTTAGTATCCTCGCTCCTGACATGGACTTGAGTGTAGAAAGCAGGCAGCGAAACTCATCAACGCTGATTGCTTGTGGAGCTGTTAATCTGAGTCAGGATGGTTTTGCAGAAAGACTCTCCCTGCATCTCTGGACTCTAACTTTCGCTCAGGCTCTCACTGAGAGGCTGACAGGACTACTTAAAACTCCACTCCCAATGCGAAGAGAACTACCCTCCATAAGAGACTACTCCGAAACTCCGGCACTTCTCTGCCATCCTCCTGTAACGAAATGCAAAGAATGGGGGATGAGGGAAGTGGGGGAGGTATTTAAGCCTTTGGCTGGGGTGTCTTTGCCTCCTACTGGTGGCCAGGTTCTTAATTCCCAACAGTAATGAATGAAGCCATGGACTCTCCTCTCCTTTAGATGGAAACTGTTCTTTTTAATAAATTAATTTGCAGCCCAGTGACATAATACTGAAACACCTCTTCAACATGTTTGTAATATATCCTGAGCTGTGGCCAATTACAAACAGAAATAACTTTCCAACTTCTATTTTCTGATTTGTTTTGTTCTTTTTGTATCTTTTATTGAAGAGTTCAACTAGGTAGGCTCATAAGAGCTCAGGAGTGTGCACGTGTCTTTAGTACTCTATGGCAGCAGCGTTTTTGCAACATTGTATAAGATACAAATAATGTTACAAAACACTGCTGCCATAGAATACTATAGGCACGTGCACACTCCTGAGCTCTTATGAGCCTACCTAGTTTTAATCTTCAATAAAAAGATACCAAGAGAATAAAGCAAATTTGATAACAGAAGTAAATTGGAAAGTTGATTAAAAATCCATGCTCTGAATCCTGAAAGTTTAATTTTGACTTTACTGTCCCATTAATTACATTAAAAATACAAAAAAACTGTTTTATCTAAATCATGCAGTATGTATACAAGCCTGTCTGGGATCACAGGGAATAAAAACCAACACGTTTTTTAGGCAAATTGCTAGAAAAGCAGGCAATATAAATCATAATATAATAACAAGTATTTTTGTTGCCTATCCATAATTTAACACTTTATAGGGAATGAAAATGAGATTGCAGTTGAAGAATACAATTTTCTATATATCCCTGATCCAACATGCAGAAGGTTCCTGGTACATAAATATGCAAACACATATGGGATGCTGAACAACCGTGCTATTTATTGCATCTTCATACAATTATGTGACATTTCCTATATCCTATCCAGCTTTTATCCATCACATCATTTGGAAAATGTCAAAAATCTGACAAATATAACGCATATGTAGTATAGCCAATAAAAAAAAAAAAACATCATTCTTACTTTTACCATTTATTTAGTTATTAATAAAGACAGTTATATAGAATACATATGAAAGGGTAAAGAATAACTTTTCAATGTGAAATTAAAATTAACAGAAAAAAAAAAAAAAATGCATTTTTTAAACCATAAATATGGGTTGTTGGCAGTAAAATGTTTCACAGGAAAAAACAAATAAAATAAAGTAAAACACCATGGGGCATGAAACCCAATTTTGTTTTCTTTCATGATTAACCCCTTAATGACCACAGCACTTTTCCATTTTCTGTCCGTTTGGGACCAAGGCTATTTTTACATTTTTGCGGTGTTTGTGTTTAGCTGTAATTTTCTTCTTACTCATTTACTGTACCCACACATATTATATACCGTTTTTCTCGCCATTAAATGGACTTTCTAAAGATACCATTATTTTTACTATAAAAAAAAATGATAAAATATGAGGAAAAATGGAAAAAAACACACTTTTTCTAACTTTGACCCCCAAAATATTTTACATATCTAAAACCACCAAAAAACACCCATGCTAAATAGTTTTCTAAATTTTGTCCTGAGTGTAGAAATACCCAATGTTTACATGTTCTTTGCTTTTTTTGCAAGTTATAGGGCCATAAATACAAGTAGCACTTTGCTATTTCCAAACCATTTTTTCCAAAATTAGCGCTAGTTACATTAGAACACTAATATCTTTCAGGAATCCCTGAATATCCCTTGACATGTATATATTTTTTTTTAGTAGACATCCCAAAGTATTGATCTAGGCCAATTTTGGTATATTTCATACCACCATTTCACCGCCAAATGCAAATCAAATACAAAAAATCGTTCACTTTTTCACAAATTTTTTCACAAATCTTTCGGTTTCTCACTGAAATTATTTACAAACAACTTGTGCAATTATGGCATAAATGGTTGTAAATTCTTCTCTGAGATCCCCTTTGTTCAGAAATAGCAGACATATATGGCTTTGGCGTTGCTTTTTGATAATTAGAAGGCCGCTATAATGCCACTGCGCACCCACAAGTGTATTATGCCCAGCAGTTAAGGGGTTTAATTAGGGTAGCTTTTGTAGGGAGCTTGTAGGGTTAATTTTAGCTTTAGTGTAGTGGTAGTAGACAACCCCAAGGCATTGATCTAGGCACATTTTGGTATATTTCATGCCACCATTTCACCGCCAAATGCGATCAAATTTAAAAAAAAAACGTAAAATTTTTCACAATTTTAGGTTTCTCACTGAAATCATTTACAAACAGCTTGTGCAATTATGGCACAAATGGTTGTAAATGCTTGTCTGGGATCCCCTTTTTTCAGAAATAGCAGACATATATGACTTTGGCGTTGCTTTCTGGTAATTAGAAGGCCGCTAAATCCTGCTGCGCCTCACACGTGTATTATGACTAGCAGTGAAGGGGGTTAATTAGGGAGTTTGTAGGGAGCTTGCAGGGTTAATTTTAGCTTTAGTGTAGAGATCAGCCTCCCATCTGACACATCCCACCCCCTGATCCCTCCACCTAAACATTTTTTTTAGCATATTTACATATGCTACTGTGTAGGATCCCCCCCCTTAGCCCCCAACCTCCCTGATCCACCCCAAAAACCGCTCTTCTAACCCTCCCCCCCCCTGCCTTATTGGGGGCATCTTGGGTACTGGTAGCTGTCTGCCAGTACCCAGTTTGCAAAAAAAGTGCTTTTTTTTTGTTTGTTTGTTTTTTCTGTAGTGTAGCTTCCCCCCCCCCCCACAGACAAACCCCCCCCACCTTGCTGATCGTTTTTTTTTTTACATTTTTTTTAAACATTTTTTATTTCAGCATTTTCTGTAGTGTAGCGGTTCCCACCCGCTCCCTCCCCGTGCACGCGCCCGCCCCCACCCTCCCGTGCGCGCCCCCAGCACGATCCCGCCCCCCTTCACAATCACAGGGCCATCGATGGCCGCCACCCGCCTCCCGGTACGGCTCCCACCCACCAACGCAGTAAGCCACCGATCTCGGTGCCAGAGAGGGCCACAGAGTGGCTCTCTCTGCACCGGACTGGCTTATAAAAAGGTTATTGAGGATGCCCTCCATATCGAGGCATCACTGCACTAACCGGAAAGCATCTGGAAGCGAGCAGGATCGCTTCCAGCAGCTTTCCACACTGAGGACGTGCAGGGTACGTTCTCAGGCGTTAACTGCCTTTTTTCTGAGGACGTACCCTGCACGTCCTCAGTCGTTAAGGGGTTAAGATAAAGCATTTAATTTGAAACACAACTTTCTAATTTACTTATATTATCATTTTCTTTGTTCTCTTGGTATCTTTGTTGTGAAAGCAGGGACATAAGCCAAGGGGCGAGCACATGTCTGGAGCACTATATGGCAGCAGTTTTGCAAAAATGTCATCCATTTGCAGGAGCACTAGATGGTATATATTATATATATTATATTATATATATATATATATACTATATATATATATATAGATATATTATATATAATTATATATATATATATATACATATACACATACATATAAAACATATATACATATTCGCACTCACATGCACACACACACAATGTGAGCCACAGAAACCCAAAACAAAATTGTATACAATGTGGCTCCCTGACATCCAGTATTTGTCATTGCTATTCTATATTGGTATATGCAGAATTGCCCAAGAAGCTAGGAAGCAGAAGAAAAACAATTAGGAACTGAAGCTGCCAGGCACACGTCATTTGTCATGGCTGATATTTAGCGGAAGGTTTTAATATGTCTTTCCTCAGTGATTACATTTTCACATGACACGTTGTTTTTTTATGCCGTCTTTTGAAAAATACTTTAATAAATTACTGTTGATTTAATAAAAAAAAAAAAAGCATCCAAAAATGTGTAACTTGTATAATTTGAACACCTGACTGCATTATGCTACAAATGCTATATATGATTGAAACAGGTTTAGAGTGTTTTTCTATTTATATCTATGAGTATAATTAAGGATTCATGTGAGAAGCAGCTGGGGGTTTCCATAGCGCTGCTAGCCAAGATGTCACTTGTTGACATATCAGGCACTTACTGGAACCCTGATGAATTCCATATGACTTATTCTAATACAGAAAGCATGCACACAGTATGACTGTTAAAGGGAGCGGCGCAGATGCCCCTCTGTGGATAGGAAGGCCAGAGGACCCACTGTACTGTGAAGACTCCAAAGCGTCAAGCCCCTTTTAGATAGTGGGACACAAGATTTGCACTATATCCTCTCTCTTTTATAAGTGTCCTTCAATACCACATAAGAAAGGGTTTGAGGCAACTGATTATCATTTGGAGATATTAGCATACATGCATAGTCAAGCAAAATAATTTATTCTAGACAATTCATTTTGGAAAGAAATCTCATTTTTGAAAATACATACTTGCAAGTTTCAGGTGCACACAGGAAAACAATAAGCCCCACATTTTTCTCTTTTTTGAATATTTTGAACATGCTTTTCCTTTCTTTTCTATGAGTACCTCATTAAAGATTTATAGATAATAATAATATCAATGAAGGTCTCCAGCACTCCATTTCATTGATATTATTCACTACTGGAGGGTTGTGGCAGTACCCTTGGCCTTACGTGCACCCTATCCTCTGTGCTGCACTCATTTGGGACTTTGTAAGATTTATAGATGATGTACTAAATATATGAATATGACACTGAATGAGTTTAAATAAATTAGAAAAAGTTGAATTTAACCTTCACCCCATTTATGGGATCTGTTTACAGTCAACTTTTAAGACCTATTACTTCTGAGAATAATAGTGATAAAAATACAAAAGTTGTTTTTTGTTTGTTTTTTAAATAAAAAACATAGACTCATAATTGTTTTCTACATGCCCAAACTGGATTAAGAACATTTCCATTTGGGCAATTTTGACATTTATCAATTTGTGTGTGTGTAATGTATAGAATAAATACATCTTAAAGTACCTGAAAAATATATGTGCATATAAGATTTCTTTGGAATCTAAAATATTTGTCCAAATCACAAATTACAACGGTCACAGTAAAATAAAGTATGCATGACCTACCAGATCGTGATTTTATGATATTGCTGAATTTCGTTGTTCTGGTCTTCATCCAATCTTTCCATCTGATCTCCAAACTTTGGCCATTTTCAAATTATTCTTGATGAATCCTGAATAAATCCTCTTAAACACTTCAAGTAAAAATCCACGATCATGCACCTTGCATCAGCAGAATATGTTTGGATGGATGGAAAAATGAATCTGCAAAAGCAAAACATTATTAAAATGAGCTTCAAATTTTAATTTTACTTTAGCGCTCCTGAATTACGCAAACATTATGGTCTTGATAACACATATTCATACAAAGAGGGGAAAACAGATGAATCTCTCCAAATATTCAGGAAGTAATTGCAAACATTTTATACTTTCATGCAATTTGGCCACCCAACTTGTTAATGCATTAATATAAGAAGCTCATATTAAACTACTGTTGTATAAATAAAATATACAGATCTCCCAATTGTCCCTATTTGAGAGGGATAGTCCCTGATTCTGAGCTCTGCCCCTTTGTTGAATCTACCTTAGCCCCACCCATGGAAAACACAGATACGCCCCATATATGGCCAGACACACCAACAATCGTGCCCACTAACCACCCCCTCCCAACACAGCTCCACCCAAAAAAAAAAAAAAGGTATCCCTTGAGAGTAAAGATCCTCACTAGGCAATTTACATCCAGCATAGTATTAAATAAGTAGATGTCAGCAGCTGGAACAAAATTTAAGACTAGGTTAAGGACCTTATGCTCTTCTGTCGTTAAATCAATATCAGATAAATTGATAATATTGCCACTTAAAGTGATTGATCGATGCGCAACCCTGCCTCTCTCTACTCATTGAAATTGAGAGCAAGTGCTATTGCATTGTCTTTTTTATTATGCGTTTGTTGATTATTAAATTCTACTGTATGTAAAGGTCTGTTTAAACACTTTGAGATTATATAAAATGCATAGTTATGAGTAGTTAAACAATTGTGTGATATTTATTTTGACCACTTTTCTAAATTAATTAATTTAGCTCTGAATTGTGGGTTTTCAATTTCCCAAGAGAAAGGGAAGTGCATATTCCATACGTCACAAGGGTAACTATACAATACACAAACATTATTTGATTTCCCAGTAAATATTTTATTTACATTGGTTTCAAAAGAAAAACCTGAATTTCAATATGGAAGAACCATTACTTTATGGAGAATGAACATTACACTTTTTTCTTCATAACAGAGATAAAAAGTATACAATAGATTTGCATAAACAACAAACAGATTTTTTTTTCTTACAAGTTTCAGTTATGTCTATTTCCACTCCCCCTGTATCATGTAACAGCCGTGAGCCAATTACAAATACATATACGTAAGTTCTGTCAATTCTTGCACAATGCTCAGTAGGAGCGGGTGACTGAAAAAGTGTAAATATAAAAAGACTGTGCACATGTTGTTAAATGGAAGCAAATTGAAAAGTTATTTAAAATTGCTTGCTCTATCTGAATCATAAAAACATAATTTATGCTTACCTGATAAATTTATTTCTCTTGTAGTGTATCCAGTCCACGGATCATCCATTACTTGTGGGATATTCTCCTTCCCAACAGGAAGTTGCAAGAGGATCACCCACAGCAGAGCTGCTATATAGCTCCTCCCCCAGCTGTCATATCCAGTCATTCGACCGAAAACAAACAGAGAAAGGAGAAACCATAGGGTGCAGTGGTGACTGTAGTTTAATTAAAATTTAGACCTGCCTTAAAAGGACAGGGCGGGCCGTGGACTGGATACACTACAAGAGAAATAAATTTATCAGGTAAGCATAAATTATGTTTTCTCTTGTTAAGTGTATCCAGTCCACGGATCATCCATTACTTGTGGGATACCAATACCAAAGCTAAAGTACACGGATGATGGGAGGGACAAGGCAGGGTTAAGCGGAAGGAACCACTGCCTGAAGAACCTTTCTCCCAAAAACAGCCTCCGAAGAAGCAAAAGTATCAAATATGGAAAATTTGGAAAAGGTGTTAAGCGAAGACCAAGTCGCGGCCTTGCAAATCTGTTCAACAGAGGCCTCATTTTTAAAGGCCCAGGTGGAAGCCACAGCTCTAGTAGAATGAGCTGTAATCCTTTCAGGGGCTGCTGTCCCAGCAGTCTCATAGGCTAGGCGTATTACGCTCCGAAGCCAAAAGGAAAGAGAGGTTGCCGAAGCTTTTTGACCTCTCCTCTGTCCAGAGTAAACGACAAACAGGGAAGATGTTTGACGAAAATCCTTAGTAGCTTGTAAGTAAAACTTCAAGGCACGGACTCCGTCCAGATTATGTAAAAGACGTTCCTTCTTTGAAGAAGGATTAGGACACAATGATGGAACAAACAATCTCTTGATTGATATTCTTGTTAGAAACCACCTTAGGTAAAAACCCAGGTTTGGTACGCAGAACTACCTTATCTGCATGAAAAATCAGATAAGGAGAATCACATTGTAAGGCAGATAGCTCAGAGACTCTCCGAAGCCGAGGAAATAGCCATCAAAAACAGAACTTTCCAAGATAAAAGTTTAATATCAATGGAATGAAGGGGTTCAAACGGAACTCCTTGAAGAACCTTAAGAACCAAGTTTAAGCTCCACGGGGGAGCAACAGGTTTAAACACAGGCTTAATTCTAACCAAAGCCTGGCAAAATGCCTGGACGTCTGGAACCTCTGCCAGACGCTTGTGCAAAGGAATAGACAGAGCAGAAATCTGTCCCTTTAAGGAACTAGCTGATAATCCTTTGTCCAAGCCCTCTTGGAGAAAGGACAATATTCTAGGAATCTTAACCCTTACTCCATGAGTAATACAGGTATACCCCGCTCATACAGCGGGTTAGGGACCGGAGCCCCGCTGTAAGTGAAAACCGCCTTAAAGTGAAACAAGGCAGTTTTAGCTTTCTTTTCAGTGTTTAAAATCTTAAAAACATGTTTGACCTAACATATATTAGGGGTGCAATAGTGCTATGTTTAGTTTAACACTAGCACAGAAAGTATTCAATAAATACTGTACCTGTAAAATAGTGACAATTACTGTAGTAAAATTTGCCAGACTATAGCACTGAGACACAGATTGCACTGCAATGCAGTTAACAGAGTGAAACTAAGCATAACAAAATGGTGCCAGTCACTTTTCTCGCAATCTCACAATGATTTACAGCACTGTTTCAAAATGCTTGGAGGTTGAACCAAGCGCTGTATTAGCGAATCGCTGTAAAGTGAAGCGCTGTAAAGTGAGGTATACCTGTACTTGGATTCACACCAATAAAGATATTTACTCCATATCTTGTGGTAGATTTTCCTGGCAACAGGCTTTCGTGCCTGTATTAAAGTATCAATGACTGACTCGGAGAAGCCACGCCTTGATAGAATCAAGCGTTCAATCTCCATGCAGTCAGTCTCAGAGAAATTAGATTTGGATGATTGAAAGGACCTTGTATCAGAAGGTCCTGTCTTAGAGGCAGAGTCCATGGTGGAAAGGATGACATGTCCACTAGGTCTGCATACCAAGTCCTGCGTGGCTACACAGGCGCTATCAGAATCACCGATGCTTTCTCCTGTTTGATTTTGGCAATCAGTCGAGGGAGCAAAGGAAACGGTGGAAACACATAAGCCAGGTTGAAGAACCAAGTCGCTGCTAGAGCATCTATCAGCGTCGCTTCTGGGTCCCTGGACCTGGATCCGTAACAAGGAAGCTTGGCGTTCTGGCGAGACGCCATGAGATCCAACTCTGGTTTGCCCCAACGATGAATCAATTGAGCAAACACCTCCGGAGGAAGTTCCCACTCCCCCAGATGGAAAGTCTGACGACTTAGAAAATTCGCCTCCCAATTCTCCACGCCTGGGATATGGATTGCTGACAGGTGGCAAGAGTGGTACTCTGCCCAGCAAATTATTTTTGAGACTTCTAACATCGCTAGGGAACTCCTGGTTCCCCCTTGATGGTTGATGTAAGCCACAGTCGTGATGTTGTCCGACTGAAATCTGATGAACCTCAGTGTTGCTAACTGAGGCCAAGCCAGAAGAGCATTGAATATCGCTCTTAACTCCAGAATATTTATTGGAAGGAGTTTCTCCTCCTGAGTCCACGATCCCTGTGCCTTCAGGGAGTTCCAGACTGCACCCCAACCTAGAAGGCTGGCATCTGTTGTTACAATTGTCCAATCTGGCCTGCGAAAGGTCATACCCTTGGACAGGTGTACCCGAGACAACCACCAGAGAAGAGAATCTCTGGTCTCTTGATCCAAATTTAGCAGAGGGGACAAATCTGTGTAATCCCCTTTCCACTGACTCAGCATGCATAATTGCAGCGGTCTGAGATGAAGGCGCGCAAATGGCACTATGTCCATTGCCGCTACCATTAAGCGATTACCTCCATACACTGAGCTACCGAAGGGCGCGGAATGGAGTGAAGAACACGGCAAGCATTTAGAAGTTTTGATAACCTGGACTCCGTCAGGTAAATTTTCATTTCTACAGAATCTATAAGAGTCCCTAAGAAGGAGACTCTTGTGAGTGGGGATAGAGAACTCTTTTCCTCGTTCACTTTCCACCCGTTGCGACCTCAGGAATGCCAGAACTATCTCTGTATGAGACTTGGCAACTTGAAAGCTTGACGCCCGTAATAGGATGTCGTCTAGATACGGAGCCACCGCTATGCCTCGCGGTCTTAGAACCGCCAGAAGTGAGCCCAGAACCTTTGTAAAGATTCTCGGGGCTGTAGCCAACCCGAAGGGAAGAGCTACAAATTGGTAATGCCTGTCTAGAAAGGCAAACCTTAGAAACCGATGATGATCTTTTTGAATCGGTATGTGAAGGTAGGCATCCTTTAAGTCCACTGTGGTCATGTACTGACCTTCTTGGATCATGGGTAGGATGGTCCGAATAGTTTCCATTTTGAAAGATGGAACTCTGAGGAATTTGTTTAAGATCTTTAGATCCAAAATTGGTCTGAAGGTTCCCTCTTTTTTGGGAACCACAAACAGATTTGAATAAAAACCCTGTCCTTGTTCCGTCCGCGGAACTGGATGGATCACTCTCTCACTAGGAGGTCTTGCACACAGCGTAGGAATGCCTCTTTCTTTATCTGATTTGCAGATAGCCTTGAAAGATGAAATCACCTGTGGAGGGGAAGCTTTGAAGTCCAGAAGATATCCCTGAGATATGATCTCCAACGCCCAGGGATCCTGAACATCTCTTGCCCATGCCTGGGCGAAGAGAGAAAGTCTGCCCCCTACTAGATCCGTCGCCGGATAGGGGGCTGTTCCTTCATGCTGTCTTAGAGGCAGCAGCAGGCTTTCTGGCCTGCTTGCCTTTGTTCCAGGACTGGTTAGGTTTCCAGGCCTGCTTAGATTGAGCAAAAGTTCCCTCTTGTTTTGAAGCGGAGGAAGTTGATGCTGCACCTGCCTTTGCTTTGGCCCTGTCCTGAGGAAGGGTGTGACCCTTACCTCCAGTAATGTAAGCAATAATTTCCTTCAAACCAGGCCCGAATAAGGTCTGCCCCTTGAAAGGAATGTTGAGTAATTTAGACTTCGAAGTCACGTCAGCTGACCAGGATTTAAGCCATAGCGCCCTACGCGCTTGGATGGCGAATCCGGAATTCTTAGCCGTTTGTTTAGTCAAATGAGCAATGGCATCAGAAAACAAATGAGTTAGCTAGCTTAAGTGTTCTAAGCTTGTCAATAAATTTCAGTCAATGGAGCTGTATGGATGGCCTCTTCCAGGGCCTCAAACCAGAATGCCGCCGCGGCCGTGACAGACGCAATGCATGCAAGGGGCTGTAAAATAAAACCTTGTTGAATAAACATTTTCTTAAGGTAACCCTCCAATTTTTTATCCATTGGATCTGAAAAAGCACAACTGTCCTCAACCGGGATAGTAGTACGCTTTGCTAAAGTAGAAACTGCTCCCTCCACCTTAGGGACCGTCTGCCATAAGTCCCGTGTAGTGGCGTCTATTGGAAACATTTTTCTAAATATAGGAGGTGGGGGAAAATGCTAATAATTTATGTAAGCCTTTTAGGTATAGGAAAAACATCAGTACACACCGGCACCGCATAGTATTTATCCAGCCTACACAATTTCTCTGGTACTGAAACTGTGTTACAGTCATTCAGAGCAGCTAATACCTCCCCAAGCAACACACGGAGGTTCTCAAGCTTAAATTTAAAATGAGAAATCTCTGAATCAGGTTTCCCCGAATCAGAGATGTCACCCACAGACTGAAGCTCTCCATCCTCATGATCTGCATATTGTGACGCAGTATCAGACATGGCCCTTACAGCAATTGCGCGCTCTGTATTTCTCCTAACCCCAGAGCAATCGCGCTTGCCTCTTAATTCAGGCAACCTGGATAATACCTCTGACAGGGTATTATTCATGATTGCAGCCATGTCCTGCAAGGTAATCGCTATGGGCGTCCCTGATGTAATTGGCGCCATATTAGCGTGCATCCCCTGAGCGGGAGGCGAAGGGTCTGACACGTGGGGAGAGTTAGTCGGCATAACTTCCCCCTCGTCAGAATCTTCTGGTGATATTTCTTTTACATTTAAAGACTGATCTTTACTGTTTAAGGTGAAATCAATACATTTAGTACACATTCTCCTATGGGGCTCCACCATGGCTTTCAAACATAATGAACAAGTAGTTTCCTCTGTGTCAGACATGTTTAAACAGACTAGCAAGCTTGGAAAACACTTTAAACAAGTTTACAAGCAATATAAAAAACGTTACTGCACCTTTAAGAAACACAAATTTTGTCAAAATTTGAAATAACAGTGAAAAAAGGCAGTTACACTAACGAAATTTTTACAGTGTATGTAACAAGTTAGCAGAGCATTGCACCCACTTGCAAATGGATGATTAACCCCTTAATACCCAAAACGGAATAATAAATGACAAAAACGTTTTTTCAAACAGTCACAACAACTGCCACAGCCCTACTGTGGCTTTTTACCTCCCTCAAAAACGACTTTGAAGCCTTTTGAGCCCTCCAGAGATGTCCTGGATCATGCAGGAAGAAGCTGGATGTCTGTGTCTGTAATTTTTGCTGTGCAAAAAAACGGCAAAATAGGCCCCTCCCACTCATATTACAACAGTGGAAAGCCTAAGGAAACTGTTTCTAGGCAAAATTCAAGCCAGCCATGTGGAAAAAAACTAGGCCCCAATAAGTTTTATCACCAAATACATATAAAAACGATTAAACATGCCAGCAAACGTTTTATATTACATTTTTATAAGAGTATGTATCTCTATTAATAAGCCTGATACCAGTCGCTCTCACTGCATTTAAGGCTTTACTTACATTAGTTCGGTATCAGCAGCATTTTCTAGCAAATTCTATCCCTAGAAAAATATTTTAACTGCACATACCTTATTGCAGGAAAAACTGCACGCCATTCCCTCTCTGAAGTTACCTCACTCCTCAGAATATGTGAGAACAGCCATGTTACTTCTGCTAAGATCATAGAAAACGCAGGTAGATTCTTCTTCTAAATACTGCCTGAGATAAACAGTACACTCCGGCACCATTTAAAAATAACAAACTTTTGATTGAAGAATAAACTAAGTATAAAACACCACACTCCTCTTACGACCTCCATCTTGGTTGAGGCTTGCAAGAGAATGACTGGATATGACAGCTGGTGGAGGAGCTATATAGCAGCTCTGCTGTGGGTGATCCTCTTGCAACTTCCTGTTGGGAAGTAGAATATCCCACAAGTAATGGATGATCCGTGGACTGGATACACTTAACAAGAGAAAGTTTAATTTTGGCTTGTGTCCCTTTAAACACCTTTCAAAAATACAAGCTAATCTTTGAATTGAGTACATAATTATGTCTGGTATTTACATACATACATATTGTATTTAGAAGATGTTTCATGTCCCTTTAACTGCAATTAATTAAAGTGAATGTAAACTTTCACGAATGTGTGCCCGGTTTTTAAAAATCCTATTAAAAACAGGGGCACTTTCATTCATCAAAGTTTACATTTCAGCGGTTTTGTTAAAAATACTTACCTTTTCTTCTTGAAAGCCGGAGCAGCGCTTCCCCCGCCCGCCGCTCGTCTCTTCATAGGTCAGAAATGAAGAATCCGGCTTCCTCCAATCACGTGAAGTGGATTCTTCATTTTCCGACGTAAAAAACGCTAAAATGTCAACTTTGATGAATGAAAATGCCCCTGTTTTTAATAGGATTTTTAAAAACCGTGCACACATTCGTCAAAGTTTACATTCACTTTAAATATGCTTATAATGAGCTTATTACATTAAAGCACTCTGCAACTGTTTCTGCAACTTTTACAGTCAAAAAGCATTTATCCAAAACACTGGCTTGTGTTCCTCAAGAGGCCTTTTCAAGTGCTCAAACAAATTGCTTACCACCTAAGGGGAAATTCCAGAGCACATCCAAATCACCCTTAGCAATATGATTCTTCACATGAGCCCTTAAATAAACATGGTATCTCTCCTTTCTTTTCATAACTGATCAGTGTACAGGGTCAGTCCGTCACCTAGTAAAAGCAACTAAAAAAAAAAAAAGCCATTGTCCTTATCAGCCAGTAAGTGTATACCTCATAGGCCAGGCACTGTTAGCTTCAAACTCAAAATAGCCAGCTTTTTTTTTTTTTTTTCTTAAAAAAAAAAAAAATAGATGATGATTTATGTTAATGTCAATTATATTCTCTATTAAAGGGGAGTGAATGCGAGATTGGCTCCTCCAAATAAGGCAAATGGTGGGGGGAAGTTTGCTATTGATAAATAATTGCAGAAAAAAAGGTTTTTAATGTGTTTCGCTAACATGTTGTTCTATAGCAACACAACAAAAATGTCTTGTAATTACAAGGTGTTTAGTGTCCCTTTAAAGGACCGTAAATACAGTAGATTTGCATAATCAACAAACTCATGATAAAAAAAAACAATGCAATAGCACTTAGTTTGAACGTCAAATGAATAGTAGATTTTTTTTCTGACAAATTTTAGTTATGTCTATTTCAACTCCTCCTGCATCATGTGACAGCCATCAGCCAATCACAAATGCATATACATATAGTCTGTGAATTCTTGCACATGCTCAGGAAGAGCTGGTGACTCAAAAAGTAGAAATATAAAAAGATTGTACACATTTTGACAATGGAAGTATATTGGAAAGTTGTTTAAAATCGCATGCTCTATCTGAATCATCAAAGTTTAATTTTGACTTGAGTGTCCCTTTAAATACAGTAGAACTGCATAATCAACAAATGTATAGTAAAAAAAACATATAATAAAACTTTCTCTAAATTTCAAATGAGTAGTAGTTTTTGTTTTGTTTTTTGAGGGGGGGTTATAAATATATTCCCTGTATCATGTGACAGCCATCAGAAAATCACAAACTCCTATACATATATACTGTGAACTGTTGCACATGCTTAGTAGGGGCTGGTGCCTCAGAAAGTGTGCGTAGAGAAAGAAGTGCAATTTGATAGTAAAGTGTTAAGTTGGTTGCTGTATTTTTTTAATTACATGCGCTATCCGAATCATGTGTCCCTTTAAAGATGGAATTCTTTATAATTAATATTATGACTTTCTAACATTAATGGTGTATTATATCCCTTTGTATGCTAAGGTTTCTTTCTTGTTAAAATTATTTGGATTGCTCCTTAGAGAACTGGGTTACTTTAAAAAAAAACATTTGACCAATGTAAAAATATGTTAAACTATATTAACATCTATTTATGTAGACACACACAAAACCTTGGCAGCAGTTTATTCTGAAAATGAGATTGTTATGAAATGCTAGTCAATCAAGCATTCACTCAGGCTCCAGCACACTATGTCTATGTTACAAAGTGCCAGGGAAAAATACATTTGTTTGTATCTGTATCTATATCTATATATATATCTATATCTATATATATATCTATATATATATATATATATATATATATATATATATATATATATATATATATATATATATATATATATATATATATCTATATATATATATATATATATATATATATATATATATATATATATATATATATATATATATATATACACACACATACATACAGTATATATTTAATTATATTTATTTAATAATAATTACAATCATAATCATAATAATAATAATAATAATAATAATAATAATAATAATAAGTAGTAGTACGTATCCCATCCCAAACATTTTTTTAATTTAAAACAAAAATATAAATGAGTTAAAAAAAGGTAAACACCTAAAGATTTGTATAAAAAGTTTTTTAGTTATGCATAATGAAACAACTTTTCAGTATATTCACATTAATTATTTTGACCCTTTTTCGTGTAATTTGAGCTCTGAAAACTGAGCCGTTTCTTATTCTCAGAATTTACAATGCACTTGCTATCTTTTTCTAAGGCTAACTCTGCTTCAAATATGTCCAGCATTGGATTTATGAAAGAACAACACATACTAACTTAAAGTGATGGTAAACTAAGACCCAGTAAAACATGCGATCGTATGTAAAGTTAAAAAATAAAGTGGGGGGGCGGAGCTAACTGCCGAACAGGAGAGACGTCTTGAGAAAGAGCTCTCTCCTATCTAACTAGATTAGGCACAAATTAACTAAATAAATTGTCTAGTTTATAGTATATAGTGCTGGACTTTTCATCTTAGAACACTTTGATCAAACACCTTTTGTGATCTGCGATCTATCTGGTGTGCCTTTGAAGATCTGCAGAGCTAAGTGGAGAAGCGGCAATACCGCCATCTAAAGTGTGGAGACCTATAGAAGGTTGTGGTTTATTTGAGCATCGGAGGTCACCCAATCGGCTAAGCTCCCTAGCTCGCCTACAAACCATCTTACCGGCTCACTTGTCACTGCTGTCCGGAGGGTCGGGGCCCCGCTCCGGCACAGCAGAGAGGCGCTGCAGACATCTGGTGAGTGAGCGGAGGGCAGACAATCACCTGACAGCTGTGGATTTCCCTGGGTTCTCCGGCAGCTGAACCACTGACCGCATTGAGGAAGTTTCCGGCTCCGGAGGTGAGCCAGCCCATGCCTGGTCGGCCGTGGAGATCTAGGGGACCCAAGATTTGTTTCTGAAGACCGAGCCTGCCGGACACTGTTTTGGCGCGAAGCAGCGCCATTTTGGGGCCCGGGGTGAAGGAGCACGCCATCAGCCAACAACTAACTGCATTGGAGCGGCAGTTGAGAGAAGAGGTAAGGGCAAATACTTAACGCCAGCCCTAAATAGTATTAAATAATACCCGGCAGGTCTGCCCAGCTTACCAAGGGTAAATTTCCACTGACAGTAAACATTATACAGGCACCACGGCTATATCAACTGCCTGAACTGAAAAATATTTATCAGCCTCAGACATAGTTGCAAAGTCCTAATAACTTTTTTACATCCACGAATATATCTGGCTGAAAAACCTTAGAGGCGACTTACATCTTTAGGCCTTATCCCTCCGGAGGGTCGGGGCTCCGCTCCGGAGGTGGCGTCCACATCAAGGGGTACCTGAGGTGTCAAATAAGCTGACCGGAGGACAGACTGGAATCCGTTACCCTACAGACATTGCCAAGTAAGTGCTGCAACCGTAACTTGTCATAGTGATCTGATCTAAAAGACTCTCTGCTTCCTATATAGACGCCTGGCAAACTAGCAGGCCGCCATATTTCTTAAGACATCTGCTGCACAAACCACGGCACTCAAATTAAGATACCCCCAGTTTGGCCTACTATAACTTCTAACTGCAGTGTACAAGGCCATAATCTAGCCTCTATTGCATCAGAAGCGGGAGCTGATAAATTCTCTATTCAACACCATACCCTACAGTTTTCAGCAGGGGTGATTACTCACAACTGCATATTCTTGCTGTGCTGAACTGAACTGTTGATAAAGTCCATAACAACCTAGATTCACAGCTGACATTGTGCCCACACACTGCAGGTGCTTCAGTCATCGCCCTCCTGGCACTACGTTTCAGGACATAGATTAGATTTTTTAAGTATACTACCTTATGTGAAGCAGACCTTGTTATTTTTTACTGCTGACCTTAGACCACAAGATCCTCTACCTGTAAGCAGCTGTCGCTGTCACCTTGTATCCCTGTTCAGGGGATACCCTAAGCACTTGTTTCCTTGGAAGACACAAGCAAACGCCCATGCTGACTGCCTCCCACTTGAATGCTTAAATCTGCCATTTCATAAAATAATGGCTTAAGGACCCTTATACATTTACACCTGCATGTTGCAGACACCTGCATTACCATTCTCCTGCCACCTTTTTCCAGGACATTCTCAAGCTTCACACAAGGCTTACCTACCATACGGCAGCCCAGGCCACTGGTACCAGCCGTCTATAAAAATAAAGGGTACTGATTTGGAACTGTGATTGTTTGTGCTGCTGCGCCAGCTTATAATCCTCTGTGGCCCTAGCACAGAGTGGAGTGTTTTATTTTTCTGAAGTGTTCTGTCATACTATAACCTGTACGTCTTCTTTCTCAGGACAAGGGGACCCACACTGCTCAGACCCTAGCCTCTCCTGTCTGTCGACTGCATATAGGTTGTTTGCGGTGCGAGGGAGGGGACAAACCCATCCTCTTGCCCAGTGAGTGGACCGACGGGAGACACAGACTCTGGTAGTGTACACATGCTAGCCCATTTAAGTGTTTGCTGTTTTTGCTCTTGTTAACTCTTCCCTTTCGGACCCCCCCCTTTCCGGCCTGCTCACGTAGGCTGGTCACCTCCACTTTCCTTTTTCCCTTCCAACAGGTCGTACCCCCTCTTCCCTGGGTCCGAGGGGGAATACCCTATCTAGCCATAGTTAAGGTCTTTCATTATAAATCATAGGAAAATAACAGCAGGCTCCACTGGGCCCCTGTCCCCGCGTGGGTCGGTGTCTTGAGCTAATTGCTCAGAGTTGTGTAGCAGCGTTCTGCTCCTGGGCGCCGCCATGAGGAGATAGAGGTCATAAGTGGACGGTCGGCCCCACTCAGTCATGTAATACTAATCTGCAAGTGTATTTTTTTTTTTTTTTTTTTCTTTTTCTCAAGTTGTCAACTTATAGGGCCTACATTTCTCCTTAGCAATTTCTAAATACCAGTTTTGCCTGTCAAGAATAGGCTATTCTTGCCTGATTTGAAAATGCCTAATAATACCAAAAGACACTCGAAAACACTAGGCCAGGGGCAGAAAACCGTCCGAGACCACTTCACACATCCAAATAAACACCGGAAGGAAGATCCTCTCGAGGATCAGAGTGACTCTGAATCTCTTGGAGATGGATCTCAACCCGACCTTACACCTCAGGTCAGATCACAACACCTGATAACTGAGGACACTCTCAAAAGAATGTTAGCAAACCAAACTATCTCCATAACTAAGGAAATTCAGCGCAATCATGCTGAACTCCGCAAGGACATCTCTGAGATTGGGGACAGAGTGGACTCCCTGGAAAGGAAACAGGACGATCTTGCCACCGATCATACCAACCTGTTGGCATACTCTGAATCCTTGGCAGACCAGATCAGCCAACTAGAATTTAAACTGGCTGATGTAGAAGATAGGTCTCGTAGAAACAACATAAGATTCAGAGGAATTCCGGAAGATGTCCAACCTGCAGAACTTCAAACTTTCCTGAAGGACCTATTTAGGGACCTGCTGGGCCCAACAGACGGAGTTAACGATACCATGGAAAGAGCTCACAGAGCCTTACGACCTAGAACTGTCTCACAGGAGAAACCGAGAGACGTCATAGTCTGCTTTCATAGCTTTCCATTCAAAGACAGGCTCATGCAGGCGGCCTTCAGGAAACCGCAGATCTCAGAAAGGTTCAAAGAAATACAGCTGCTGCCCGATCTATCTGCACACACTCTTCAACATCGTAGATACTTTCAGCCGGTCACACAGATTCTCCGCAGAGAGAACATCAAATACAGATGGGGTTACCCTACTAAATTAATAATTACAAAGGACAACAAGTCATTCACGGTAACCTCTCTGTCTCAGGGTACGACCCTCTTGGGTCAGTGGGGCCTTATGGCAGTGGACCCCAGGGGACCCCCCGCGACCCAATCTAAGCTGAGAGCCTCGGCCCCTGAGTGGTCGGTGAAAGAACAAGGACCGAAGAGACTTAAAACATTGCAGCCCCCAGATCCTACCCAATTGGAGCCCCGGCTCTCATAATAAGTGACACTTGTGGTTTTCCACACCTCAGGAACCTGACGGGCTACAGGAATGCCCACTTTGGCCTACCAGCTAAGTTCTGCTATTGGGCAGAGAAATTGTGATGGTTTGGCCTCTCATATGCCCCTTCCAAGGTCTCCCCGGCCATTTCTTATGGACTCACATATGCTAGGGTTAGGTGTTTAGAAATGTAATTACGATCTCTGTACTATCTTGACAGACCTACAGGCCCAACATATTTTACAGGCCTAATGTGATTAGACAAGTATACCTCGCCCTTATATGCTCTATCCTATGGGATCATTAAATGTGGCGAAGAATATGTTGATAAATGTGGCTACTAATTGTATGGGTCCGCGTTCCACCGCCTCACGACAGGCCTGGGTACTTTCTACCCCCTTTATGACCAACGCAATTTACCTGGCCTTCGTATTTACTACGCCGGGGGTCCCTTGGCCGTGATGTGGTGGAACGTCTTTCCCTTTTTCCCACCCCTACTTTAGAGGGTTATACCAATGTAATAATGAGTGGGGCCTACATTGTCTTAAATATGCACCTATATATTCATATGTGTCTTCACTCCATTTTATATATTATGTTTATGTGTTTAGACCTTATTGCATTTTCTGTTCCTTGTCAGGTTTCCATGTTCAACTTGAAGTTTTTGTTTGGGTTATGCCCTTAGCGGGTATATAGGTTCATACTCGCCCACTTGCACTTTTGTTTACCTCCTTATAGATTACCTATATAGATAATGGAGTGGGGCTGGACTTTCCAGCTCCCCTCGTCACATATTCGCTCTTAGCTTCCCCCCCCCCACTGGTTAACCCACGCCAGGGTTCCAACTTGGTGGACTATTTCCACCTGTGCTGTCAGTACATTTCCTTCTCACGTGCTAACCACCCACCCCAACCCCTTACCTCTTCACACTTCCCACAGACAAGAGGATCTAGGTATCCTAAAAATTTCTCCTGCACACTTACTTTCCTAGTCAGGAGGTAGAGAATGTCCCACTTACGACTATGCACACATAACTCCAGAGGCTTAAATTCCCCCTACAAGAGGAGTTTACTTTCACGAATGTTACGTCACCACAACCCCGACGTAGTGTTTCTACAAGAAACACATTGGCTGTTATCTTCCCCCACTAGATTCCACTCCCGATCGTACACGACCATTGAGTGCTCCTCATTTATAAAAAAAGCGAGAGGGACCGCTGTCATGATTCACAGGAGGATAGCCTATGAGGAAATCCAGGTACTTAGGGACCCCCAGGCCAGATTCACAATAGTAGTATGTAAACTAGACCACATCCCGCACACCCTTGTCTCGATTTACTTACCCAATTCCCGCCAGCCTGCCTGTCTCAGGAAAATTTTGAGGTTGATTGACCATCATAAACAGGGCAGAGTCATAATTGCAGGGGACTATAACATGATTTGGGACGCCGACCTTGATCGTAAGGCATTAAACCCAAATAGGCCCTCCCCCCAACTGACCCTTCTCTCTACGAGATTTAAAGCAATCATGTCTGAGTTTGGATATTATGATATCTGGCGATCTCTACACACTACAGACAGAGACTTCACTCACTTCTCCCAGGTCCACAAAACCTATTCTAGGTTGGACCATATTTTTTGCTCGTCGGGGACCCTGGATTCAGTACTCCAATCCAACATTCCTCTATGCCCATGGTCTGACCATGACCCGGTGCTTGTTGATTTACAACTTAGTGACCCTTGTCCCCATAAAAGCAGATGGTCTCTCCCACGTAACATTTTAGCGGACATCCCTTTTAGGGAAGACCTACGAAGAGATCTTATAGATCTCATCCAACTCAATGATAATAGCCAGACCGCTGATGACACACTCTGGGGAGCCATTAAGGCGGTTACCAGAGGCTACATCATCCGTAAGCAAGCCCACATTAGGAAACTAGCTGGGCTCTCCCTAGCCCAAGCCCACTGTAAACTAAGACTATTGGAGTCCGCTAACAGAACCACAGTCACTGAAGCGCTATCTTCCCAGATCTCTGAGGTGCGCTCGCATATCAACCATCTTGAGTTGCGACGCACCCAAGAGAATCTCACCAGGCTCAAACAGATGTTTTATTATAAGGGCAATAGGGCAGACACACTGTTGGCGAATAAACTACGCCAATGGAACAGTACGTCCCGCATTCACCAAATCTTTTATAACAACCAGACTCACAAACTCCCCTCACAGATAGGGGACTGCTTCTCAGACTACTACTCAAAGCTTTACGATCTTGAGGGTAATGAGATCAAGGCCCCTGCCTCCACTCAACAGATTAGAGACTTTCTCGATTCCTTAAATCTACCCTCCCTTTCGACGGAACAACAGGAGTACCTGGCTACTCCGTTCACTCAGTTGGAAGTCAAACAGGTCATCCAGCGACTCAAATCGCTTAAGGCCCCTGGTCCTGACGGGTTTCCTGCACAGTTCTACAAAACCTATAATCAAGAACTAGTGCCGCTTCTCCTTAGGTTTTTTAACAGTGCCAGGCAAGGAGGAAGCTTTAAAAGAGAATTTTTGGAAGCTGAGATCATTATGATCCCGAAACCAAATAAAGACCCCTCTCTTTGCCCCAACTATAGGCCTATTTCGCTTATAAATGTGGACATAAAAATTTATTCCAAACTTATTGCGAATCGAATTTGCAAACTTCTGCCTACCCTGGTCAACCCAGACCAAGTGGGGTTTATACACAACCGGGAGGGCCCAGATAACACCAGGCGCCTTATTAATATAGTCTGTGAATCGACAAGAATGAACAAGCCTTTCTCGGTTATCTCTTTAGATGCCGAGAAGGCCTTCGATAGGGTTAGATGGAGCTATCTCTGGGAGACCCTCGACGTCCTTAAATTCCCCCGTGATATATGCCTCGCTATCCAAGCCCTATATTCCAACCCCACAGCCTCAGTTAGGGGAATGGGGTTCCATTCAACTCCGTTCCCCATCCGAAATGGCACGAGGCAGGGATGTCCTCTATCCCCACTTCTGTTCGCCCTAGCAATAGAACCACTTGCAGAAACTATACGCACTAACAAGGCCCTGATGGGTATTACACTCTCGGGCTCTAAACATAGCATTGCCCTATTTGCTGATGACGTGACAGTGTTTTCAGCGGACCCTCTCCACGCCATCCCTAAACTTCTGGATATACTTGAGGCCTTTGGCTCTCTTTCCTTTTATAAACTTAACGTCCCTAAAACAGAAATTTACTGGTGGGGCTTTCCCCAAAAATATATCTCGGCCCTCCAGAGGCAATTTGATTTTAAATGGTCTAGTAAAAATATCACACACCTTGGAGTCAAAATATCAAATGACCCGAAACAAATGGTCAAAGATAACTTTCCACCTTTGCTGGCAGATTTGCGAGCGCTAAAAAACACCTGGGACCATAAGAACATCTCTTGGATGGGCCGCATAGCCTCTCTCAAGATGTCATTCCTCCCACGGCTCACCTATCTGTTTAGGTGCCTACCGATCAGGGTACCCTCCCACTTACTGTTGCAATTCCAAAGCGAATGCACCAAATTCATTTGGCAGAATAAAACCCCGAGGATAGCCCACAAAACGCTCCAGTTCCCGGTTCATTTGGGGGGATTGGCCTCCCCATCCATACTTAAGTATTACGAGGGAGCCATGCTTACGCATATCTCCCAGTGGGGAGTTTTGCAATCTCAAGACAGGTGGAGAGATATCGAACAAGCTTCACTGCCCTTTGATATCTACTTAAAAGATTTAATCTGGACTCCGGACCACAGCCGCAGATCCTTGAACATCCATAACCTAGTAATCATAGAATGCCTGGAGGTTTGGAATAAGATCCGGCATCGTAAGCTTATCGCGCCACATCCCTTCCCAATTACCTCTATCCCCGGCCTCTTTACGGGCCTCCAAGATACACACCCCAACACATGGGCTAGAATGGGGGTGACACAAGTTTCGGATCTCTGGTCTACGGCCAGCGAAGATGGTTATATCAGTTTGTCTAGGGACAGTCTTGGTAAAGACGTCCCACCCCACCTACACTTCGAGCTTACTAGGATTAAGAGTTTCCTATCTAGCTGGGGTTTTTCCCCCTCCACTACGCGCCCACTTACTCCATGGGAGTCTACTTGGAAGGGAGGGCGTAGACTATACAAACCTCTGTCGAGACATTACTGTCTACTTGAGGGCACTGTGCCCCCAGACCTGGCCCCGCATTTGAATAAGTGGGACACCATTCTCCACACTAGAATCCCGGCTAGTGCCTGGCAGGGATCTCTTACCCTGACTAAGAAATCCTTGCATTGTGTGACAATGTTTGAAACACACTATAAAGTTATCTCTCAATGATACCTGGTCCAAGTCCGTTTAGCCAAGATGTTCCCGACGTCCTCCCCACAATGCTGGAGGGAATGTGGGGCCCAGGGGAGCATGATCCACATCTGGTGGGACTGCCCCAAGCTGTCTCACTTGTGGAGCTTATGTTTCCGCACTCTATCTGCTCTTAAGATACAACTGCCCAAAAGCCCTGCCACAGCACTCCTACACTTGAACTTACATACCCTCCCCAAACACCAACAGATCTTTTGTATTTATCTTCTGACCTCGGTTAAAACCTGCATTGCTAGATGCTGGAAGAAAACTTCCCCCCCCGGATGGTCTGATATCCTTAGGAACATGGCCTACTTACAGGCCATGGAAAGGGATATATTCTATAGTCTGGACAAAAGTGACCTGTTTGAGATGGTTTGGGCCGACTGGACGGAAACACACGACACCACATGGCACCCCCAGGTCAGGGTATAGTAACGCACATATCTCCCGCTCTTGACGAATTCTGATAGATATTTTCCTTCCCTTTCCTCCCTCCCCACCCATAAGGATGAACCCTACCCCTTCATTCCCCCCCCCCTCCCTTGTTTTTTTCTTTTTTTTTTTTTTTTTTTTCTTCTCTCTTTTGTAATAACCCATGTAATGTACTGACTTCTATCTCGGATACTTAACAATTTAGCTGTATCCTTTTCAACGATCTATCTCCTTTTTGTTTGTTTGTATTTCATTCTAACAATCTAGGATTTGCTTTGTATCACGATATACAGGGGATCTGCGAATCCCCAGACAATGTTATTCTTGTTAAAACAAATAAAATAAAATATTATAAAAAAAAAAAAAAAAAAAAAAAAAAGTGATTTTCATTTATGAAAACGCTGCTTTTGGACGTTGTATGTAAATATTTTACAATTATAAAACTAAAATTCACCTACGATCCTCCGCCCGTGTAACCGCTGCCATTGAATCTCTATGTCACATTTTTTTTTTCAATCCAATAAAAATCCAGGCCAGAAATAATCAAACACACCATACATGTTGGATCGCTGACTGACAGTCTGGCAACATGTACTTGTACGCATGCGCTTTTTTTGTTGTATACTATGTATTGCATAAGGAATTACATGCATGCGCATAACGGACGTTGAAGACCGAGATACCAATATAACGGCATAATGAGCAGGTGGTTCCACTATCTACGTCGGCTAAGGAATACATCAGGAAGTAATGCCGGGGGTGGAGCAAGGAGCGATAACGCTCAGTAAGTCAAATCGTAATTTATTCAAAAAGCTTTGAGATAGAAAAAAAAAAAAAAATTAGCGATTTTGTTTGTAAACTACTGTAGGAATAAAATTTTACTTTTAAAAGTGCTATAAATTTACCATCACTTTAATGACTGTAGCAGCCTTGTTGTGGACTAAAACTCAGATTGGCTCCTCCAAGTAAGGCAAATAGTGTTTGCAGCAAAAATAATGTAAATTTTCTTTAAAAATGTTAAATTAAACAACTTTACAATTTATTTCCATTAACCAAATGTACACAGTCTTATAATATTTTCACTTCAGTCACCAACTCCTACTGAGCATGTCCAAGAATTCACAGAATATATGTATATGCATTTGTGATTGGCTGATAGCTGTCACGTGATACAGGGGGAGTGGAAATAGACATAACTTTGAAATTTGTTTGTCTCAACTTCAAATGAGTAGATTTTTTTTCTAAGTGCTACTGCATTGTCTTCTTAGCGTGCATTTGTTTATTATGCAAATCTTCTGTATTTACTGGTCCTTTAAAGGGACACTAAACCCATTTTTTTTTCTTTCATGATTAAGATAGAGCATGCAATTTGAAGCAACATTCTAATTTACTCCAATTTTTAGATTTTCTTTGTTCTCTTGCAATTTTTATTTAAAAAAAAGAAGGCATCGAAGCTAAGGAGCCAGCCAAGTTTTGGTTCAGAACACTAGACAGCACTTGTTTAATGGTTGGTGCAATTAGCCACCTATCAGCAAGCACAACCCAGGTTGTGATCCAAAAATGGGCCAGCTTCTAAACTTACATTCTTGCTTTTCAAATAAAGATAGCAAGAGAATGAAGAAAATTTGATAATAGGAGTAAATTAGAAAGTTGCTTAAAATTGCATGCTCTATCTGAATCATGAAAGAAAAAATTGGGTTCAGTGCCCCTTTAAGACTTGGCTGATATATTATTTTATGGCAACACAACAGAAATGTCTTGTAAATTACGTGTTTACTTAAAATAAAAAAGGTATAGTAAAGTCAAAATTAAACGTTTATGGTTTAGATAAAATATGCAATTTTAACCCCTTAAGGACCACAGCACTTTTCCATTTTCTGACCGTTTAGGACCAGGGCTATTTTTACATTTTTGCAGGGTTTGTGTTTAGTTGTAATTTTCGTCTTACTCATTTACTGTATCCACACATTATATACCATTTTTCTCGCCATTAAATGGACTTTCTAAAGATACCAATATTTTCATATCTTATAATTTACTATAAAAAAAAATATATAAAATATGAGGAAAAAATGGAAAAAACCCACACCTTTTTCTAACTTTGACCCCCAAAATCTGTTAAAAATCTACGCACCAAAAATCACCCATGCTAAATAGTTTCTAAATTTTGCCATGAGTTTAGAAATACCCAATGTTTACATGTTCTTTGCAAGTTATAGGGCAATAAATACAAGTAGCAATTGACTATTTCCAAACAACTTTTTTTTTAAATTAACGATAGTTACATTGAAACACTGATATTTCATGCCACCATTTCACTGCCAAATGCAATCCCTAGAGACAGAACTTTTTTTCCCTTTCTGCGATCAGATTTTTTTAGTGAAACTTTTTCTGCAGGTCATTTTTAAATAAAATAAAATTGTAAATTTGTCAGTTACACTAAAGCACCAGGTCAATTGCAATGTGCTGGTTAACTGGAGAATAAAGCAATATTTAAAGTTGTGTAATCTAGTGAAGTAGTTGAAAACTGCATTGCAAATTAGCTGCAGACAAAAAAAGTAATTGTAAAATGTCTCTTGAATTAATTTGTTTCCTTTTTCTCTTAGTCTAACATAGAAATGTAGCAATAAAAAAAGGTGCATTGCTCATACTAACAGCTTACATTCAGAGAAAAAACAGCTTTGCAGACTGTGAAAAGCTAGGGAACGAGCTTGCAAAAATCTCATAGCCAGGCAACAATCAATGCACTGCTGCTTTGCAGCACTACTGCATATTTGATTGTTGTCTTCAAACAGCACTTTTCTCTGGATGCAGTGTGTTAAGGAAAACTTATACAATGCAGCCAGAGAACAGCCTAATGTCTAACAGTTCCTGTTCTTTCTGCAGACATGCTGCATTTTCTGCGATGACATCTCAGATCACTCTATGTTCTGCCTTGGGGATGCAATCAAATAAAAAAAAAAAATTGTTCACTTTTTCACAAACTTTAGGTTTCTCACTGAAATTATTTACAAATAGCTTGTGCAATTATGGCACAAATGGTTGAAAATGCTTCTCTGGGATCCCCTTTGTTCAGAAATAGCAGACTTATATGGCTTTGGGGTTGCTTTTTGGTAATTAGAAGGCCGCTAAATGCCACTGCGCACCACAAGTGTATTATGCCCAGCAGTGAAGGGGTTAATCAGGGAGCATGTAGGGTTAATTTTAGCTTTAGTGTAGTGTTGTAGACAACCCAAAGTATTGATCTAGGCCCATTTTGGTATATTTCATGCCACCATTTCACCGCCAAATGCGATCAAATAAAAAAATAGTTCACTTTTTCACAATCTTCAGGTTTCTCACTGAAATTGTTTACAAACAGTTTGTGCAATTATGGCACAAATGGTTGTAAATGCTTCTCTGGGATCCCCTTTGTTCAGAAATAGCAGACATATATGGCTTTGGCGTTGCTTTTTGGCAAATAATCCGCTGTATTATGTCTAGCAGTGAAGGGCTTAATTAGGTAGCTTGTAGGGTTAATTTTAGCTTTAGTGTAGAGATCAGCCTCCCACATCACACCCCCTGATCCCTCCCAAACAGCTCTCTTCACTCTCCCACCCCACAATTGTCCCTGCCATCTTAAGTACTGGCAAAAAGTCTGCCAGTACTAAAATAAAAGTTTTTTGGTTGGTTTGGGTTTTTCTTTTTAAAAAGAAATAAATAATTCTGCTGTGTAGGATCCCCCCTTAGCCCCCAACAGCTCTCTAACCCCCACCTTATTGTGCGCCATATTATATAGTACCCAGTTTGAAATAAAATATTTATTTTTTATTTAAAAAATACTGTATATTTTATGTAGTGTAGCTGCCCCCCCCCCCTCAACATCCAACCCTCTCCCAGATCGCTTAATTTTAAATTTCCACCCTCCCCAGTCCTCTCTCCCACGGAGTCTCACCTTACACTTGTCCCATAGTGTAGGGTTCCCACCCGCCCACGCACCCACCCCCGTGTGCGCAAGCGCACCCGCACACGATCCCGCCCCCCTCCTTCATCGATGGCCACCCACCCGCCTCCCTGCATCAGCTCCCACCCACCCACAATCACAGCCATCGATGGCCGATGCAGAGAGGGTCACAGAGTGACTCTCTCTGCATTGGGCTGCTAAAAAGTGTTATTGCAGGGTGCCTCAATATCGAAGCATCACTGCAATAACATGAAAACGATCAGGATCGCTTCCACCGCTTTCAAAGACCAACGTCCTTGGTCATTAACTGCATTTTTTTGCAGGACATACCCCATACGTCGTTGGTCGTTAAGGGGTTAAACAACTTCCATTATTAAATTTACTTTATTTTCTTGATATCCTTTGTTGAAAAGTAAGTATAGGTAGGTTCATAGGAGCTCAAGAGCGTGCATATGTCTTTAGTAGTTTATAGCAGCAGTGATTGCAAAAATGTATAACTGCTTCACACAGTGTTGCAAAACAGCACTCACATAGAGTACTAAAGACACATACAAGCTTGGCCTACCTAGATTATTATTTATAGGGACATTAAATCAGAGCATTCATTTGTAAACAACTTTTCAATTTACTTCAATTATCATTTTTGCTTCATTCTTTTGACATCCGCTAATGAAGGAGCAGCAATGCACTACCAGGAACTAGCTGAACACATCACATGAGCCAATCGCCAGCTAGCTCCCAGTAGTGCATTGCTGCCCATGAGCCTACCTATGTATGCTTTTAAAAAAGGAATACCAAGAGAACAAAGCAAATTAGATAATAGAAAGAAATGGGAAAGTTGGTTAAAATTGTATGCTCTGCCTGAATCATAAAAGAAAAATCTGGGGTTTCATATCCCTTTAAGTTGCATTCTGCCTCTTCTGAGTATGGGTAAAACTGACTCATTTTTATTGTGTGATCGCATCGACAATCGCGTGATTTCCTTTTTCAAGCAAGTGTTTACTTTGGAACTTTGTTCCGATCTTCAGTACTTGCCCTGGGCATGAAGGGGTTAACAGGACATGTTGCAGTGTGATTGACACTTTTATCAAGCACCAGCACTTAGCTTCAAACTCTACCCCCTTCTTCCATACACTTTCTATTCTTGTGTTCATTTCAGGTGGATGAGCAATGATGCTCCTCATGCAAAGATAAAACACAAAGATAAAGTAATGTTGGGAAGCCACAGAGAACTGCTGATCCCAAGCAAAAAAAAAAAAAATGCTGTTGACCAGCATTCTTCTGAGGCTCCAGATCGATACTTTGGCTATATGTTTAACCCTTGAGCAGAGCTTAACGACCAAGGACATACAGGGTAAGTCCTACAAAAACTGTCACCTAATGACCAAGGACGTACCCTGTACATCCTCAGGGGTTTCAAGCGGTGAAAGCGATCCTGATCACTTCCAGACGCTTTCATGGTATTGCAGTGATGCATCAATATTGAGGCATCCTGCAATACCTTTTTTTTACCCACTAATGCAGAGAGAGACATTCTGTGGCCCTCTCTGCACCGGCAGCGATGGTGCCGATCGTTGGTGGGTGGGAGCCATAGAAGGGAGGCAGGTCGACGGCCCATCGTTGCTTAAAGGGACATAAAACCCAAAATTTTTCTTTCATGATTCAGATAAAGAATACAATTTTAAACAACTTTCTAATTTACTTATATTATCTCATTTGTATCATTCTCTTGGTATAATTGATTGAAGGAGCAGCAATGCACTACTGGTTTCTAACTGGAAGTTGCATTCTGCCTCTTCTGAGTATGGGTAAAACTGACTCATTTTTATTGTGTGATCGCATCGACAATCGCGTGATTTCCTTTTTCAAGCAAGTGTTTACTTTGGAACTTTGTTCCGATCTTCAGTACTTGCCCTGGGCATGAAGGGGTTAACAGGACATGTTGCAGTGTGATTGACACTTTTATCAAGCACCAGCACTTAGCTTCAAACTCTACCCCCTTCTTCCATACACTTTCTATTCTTGTGTTCATTTCAGGTGGATGAGCAATGATGCTCCTCATGCAAAGATAAAACACAAAGATAAAGTAATGTTGGGAAGCCACAGAGAACTGCTGATCCCAAGCAAAAAAAAAAAAAATGCTGTTGACCAGCATTCTTCTGAGGCTCCAGATCGATACTTTGGCTATATGTTTAACCCTTGAGCAGAGCTTAACGACCAAGGACATACAGGGTAAGTCCTACAAAAACTGTCACCTAATGACCAAGGACGTACCCTGTACATCCTCAGGGGTTTCAAGCGGTGAAAGCGATCCTGATCACTTCCAGACGCTTTCATGGTATTGCAGTGATGCATCAATATTGAGGCATCCTGCAATACCTTTTTTTTACCCACTAATGCAGAGAGAGACATTCTGTGGCCCTCTCTGCACCGGCAGCGATGGTGCCGATCGTTGGTGGGTGGGAGCCATAGAAGGGAGGCAGGTCGACGGCCCATCGTTGCTTAAAGGGACATAAAACCCAAAATTTTTCTTTCATGATTCAGATAAAGAATACAATTTTAAACAACTTTCTAATTTACTTATATTATCTCATTTGTATCATTCTCTTGGTATAATTGATTGAAGGAGCAGCAATGCACTACTGGTTTCTAACTGAACACATGGGTGAGCCAATGACAATCGGTATATATTTGCACCGACCAATCAGCATTGAGAACCTAGGTGCTTTGTTGCTCCTGATCTTTCCTAGCTAAACCTTTCAGCAAAGGATAACAAGAGAAGGAAGCTAATTAAATAATAGAAGTAAATTGGAATGTTGTTTAAAACTGTATGCTCTTTCTGATTAATGAAAGAAAATTTGGAGGTTTCATGTCCCTTTAAAGGGACAGTATACACTCATTTTCATATAACTGCATGTAATAGACCCTACTATAAAGAACAAGATGCACAGATACTAATATAAAAATCCAGTATAAAATTATTTAAAAACGTACTTAGAAGCTCTCAGTTTAGCTCTGTTGAAAAGGTATTTGGAAATCCCCACTGCAAGTGGGAAATAAGACCCTCCCCCTTCTTTTGCGTATGAAAAGACCCTTTACACAAACAGGAGCAAGCTGGATAAGGTAGTTGATGGTATTCACTTTGGGGCTTGGTTAGGAGTCTGAAAATCAGAGCAATGTTAATTTAAAAATAAGCAAAACTATACATTAAAAAAAAAAAAAAAAAAAAAAAAAAAAAAAAATTTATGGGCTATATAAATAGATCATCTACAAAACATTTATGCAAAGAAAAAATGTGTATAATGTCCCTTTAAGATCCAGTTCCTGTCTTAGTAATGTGCACGCCGGGGGGCAGGAGCGCGCAGGAGGCACGGGCGCGCAACATTCACAATTATGCCTTTCAAAATGTATGGGAAGGAGGGACGGAGAGGGGAATAAATGATGGGCAAAGGATCTGGGAGGGGGTAGGGTATTGAGGGGGGAAGCTACCCTAAAGAAAAAAATGTATTCAATATAAAAAAAAAAACTTTTTTTGGGGGGGCAAACTGGGTACTGGCAGACAGCTGCCAGTACCCAAGATGGCGGATCAGGGAGGTTGGGGGCTAAATGGGGATCCAACACTGCAGAATCAATATTAAAAAAAAATGCCTTTTATTTTAGTACTGGCAGACTTTCTGCCCATACTTAAGATGGCGGTGACAATTGTGAGGTGGTAGAGGGAAGAGAGCTGTTTCAGGGGGGTCAGGGTGGAGGCTGATCTAATACACTAAAGCTAAAATTAACCCTACAAGCTACTGCTGGGCATAATACAAGTGTGGTGTACAGCGGCATTTGGCGGCCTTCTAATTACCAAAAAACAATGGACAAAGTCATATATGTCTGCTATTTCTGAACAAAGAGGATCCCAGAGAAGCATTTACAACCATTTGTGCCATAATTGCACAAGCTGTTTGTAAATCATTTAAGTGAGAAACCTAAAGTTTGTAAAAAAGTGAACTATTTTTTTTATTTGATCGCATTTGGTGGTGAAATGGTGGCATGAAATATACCAAAATTGGCCTAGATCTATACTTTGGGTTGTCTACTAAAAAAAAAAAAAAAAAAAATACATGTGAAGGGATATTCAGGGATTCCTGACAGATATCAGTGTTACAATGTAACTAGCGCTAATTTTGAAGGGAAAAAAAATGGTTTGGACATAGCAAAGTACTTGTACTTATTGTCCTATAACTTGCAAAAAAAAAAGCAAAGAACATGTAAACATTGGATATTTCTAAACGCAGGACAATATTTAGTAACTATTTAGCATGGGTGTTTTTTGGTGGTTGTAGATGTGTAACAGATTTGGGGGGTCAAAGTTAGAAAAAGTGTGTTTTTTTTTCCATTTTTTCATCATATCTTATAAAAGAAAAAAGTAAATGATATGATATTATGAAAATAATGGTATCTTTAGAAAGTCCATTTAATGGAAAAAGCGGTATATAATGTGTGGGTACAGTAAATGAGTAAGAGGGAAATTACATCTAAACACAAACACAGCAGAAATGTAAAAATAGTCCTGGTCCTTAAAAGTGAATGTAAAGTTTCATCAAGTAGTGCCCGGTTTTTAAAAATACTATTAAATCAGGGGCACTTTCATTGATGAAACTTTACATTGCACCATATTTGTAGAAATACTTACCTCTTCGTCTTGAAAGCCGATCCAGCCCGTCGCAAGCCTCTTCCTACATCAGCAATGACGATTCCGGCATCCTCCAATCACGGCTTCCCCCCGGGGGAAGCATTGCCTAAAACAACGCAGTGAATGGAGGAAGGCCGGAATCGTCTCTTCTCACATAGGAAGAGGCTTGCGACGGGCTGGCAAAGCGCTGGAGCAATTTTCAAGACGAAGAGGTATTTCTACAAATATGGTGCAATGTAAAGTTTCATCAATGAAAGTGCACCTGTTTTTAATAGTATTTTTAAAAACCGGGCACTACTTGATGAAACTTTACAAGTTTAAAAAGGTCTGTTCACTAAGAAGTTAAACAAATATAGTTACAGGGTCGCAAGTGCTATAATTACATGCTCTAACAACTTACAGCATGTATTTTTGTTCACTATAATGGCCCTTTAATTATGTTTACTTCCCTGTATTAAAAAAAGCCTGTCTAGATTAAGAACATAAATGACAAACAAAGCATTTTGGGTACTGTACTGACATGATCGTCTGTGTTGTGTTTGGAAGTCATAGCAGCAACATTATTTGGAGTTACACTGCCAGTTAAAGGGTCATAATACTTATATGCTAAATTACTTGAAAGTGATGCAGCATAACTGGAAAAGCTGGCAAGAAAATATCACCTGAGCATCTCTATGTAAAAAAGAAGGATATTTTACCTCAAAATTTCTTCAGCTTACAAGAGTGCTTAGGTAACCGTTATATTTCAGCTACTGTCCAGCTGCAAGTTGGAAAAAAGGGGGGGGGGGGAAACACAATAGCCAATCAGCATGCTTTGCTGTGATCTCATGAGATTTCACTAAATTCTTGTGAGATTTCATAGTAAACATAATTAAACTGAATAGGGAAATAACACACGCTCCCTTGCAAGTCCTGGGACTAGTATCCTGGTTGGCTGCTTAAAGTCAATTTAGAATTTGGTGTGCATACTTAGGAAATTTTGAGATAAATAGCTTCCTTTTTTACATAGAGATGTTAAGGTGTTATTTTCTAATCAGCTTTTTGCACCTATGCTGCATAACTTTCAAGTGTTTTAAAATTTGGGTATTATGTCTCTTTAAATGGCTGCCGCTATAGAAATGATAGTAAGGTTTTATTTTGCCATTCCTTTCTGTTCATCCTACAATATGTGGTGTTGGGGCAGAGTATTAAATCTGCCAGTGTATGTTGTATCATGCCTGTCTGTATAGGAAAAGGCACATAGTAGATTATATGCGCCAAGCCAAGAACTCACTCTTCAATAAGTAAAATCTTTAAAGTTTCTACACAATTCAGCTATGCTTTTCTCATATCTAACGTACACATGTGGGTGCATAAGCTGCATTAAATAATTTAGGAACTGTCAAAGTTGAACAGAAAAAAAAAAAAGATTTTGTCTTTGCGAATGTAACCCTGTTTCCCAAACTAATTCAGCATATGAACCCCAGTAGGGTGTCAAAATTAATGATGGAGCAAAAAGCATTCTAAAACAGCTGACAAAGAACACACTCCTTCTCCAGGATCCTTAAATATCTCATTAACAAAAAGGAATGTCAAACCACACTGCTGAACTATATACAAAGTCTCTTAATCTGATATTGCTATTTCAGTGGTTGCAAATTTAGCTGCTATTTGTTTGCTCCATGCAGATCAATTTTCACCAGCAAAAAAAAAAAACTTTTGGAGCAATGTTCATGTGATTCCCTATTCACACACACACACAAAATAAAAAATTCAGTAAACAGTAAAAGTATTGAAAAAATAAACTATCCAAAGCACAAATTGATGCAATCATAATTTGTGTGCTAAAACATTTAAAATTATTTATTAGCGGCTCATTTTAGACTAATATTGGCTTGAATTTAATGGGCAGACGACCCAGCTTAAATAGGTTATGGGGAAAGCTAACACACTGTATGTATATATATATATATATATATATATATATATATATATATATATATATATATATATATATATATATATATACACATACATATACACACACATACACGTCACACACATACACTTTTCTGATTTCACAGCTGACACTTTTTTCTTTTCTTTTTTTATCAACAAATAAATTAATAAATAACATCTAAGTTTCCACCTAAACGTTATCTAAATTTAGAAGCACAGACAGAACATCTATAATTAATAGGCCACCCACCCAAAAGTTTATTTTGGAATTGATGCTATAGAAGGCTAAAGTTACTTGGCTGGGAGAGGAGTATAAAATGGGAGAGGTACATTCCTTGATCAACAACCGAGAAAGATTTTCTTAAAATCACAACTGCAACAATTACTGACAGCTGATAATATTCAGTGGAACACTGAAAACAATATATTAACTGTTAACATAACACAATGTATGGTTACACTCAAATGATTGCAATTTTGACAGTGGAAATTGCTATTAATTTCAGATTTACAGAGCAGAATAAAAGGATTTCCCAGGGCTGGGTGGAAGGAATCTGGTCTACACAAGATATGTATACTTAAAACATGTAAATAAAGTGCAAATAGAGGTCACATATTTCACTGGGCGCTAAAACCTATTTGACCTTAGCACCTGCAGATCCATATTTTTTTTTATCACATTAGGAGTTTTAATGTTGTCACCAAATGCAAAATTTTGTAGAAAAAAAATGTACATCAATTGTCATTTGGCCTTGCAAGTCACATATATATATATATATATATATATATATATATATATATATATATATATATATATATATATATATGGTATAAACTAGATTTTCCTTACCAAAACTGCATAAAGCAATTACACAAATAACATTATTAATACACACTGATAAATCAGAGCTGGGAACCATGTTATTGAATAACAAAATAAGGGAGCCACCACCCATCATTGTCCCAAATTCTTTTTAAAGTTTACATTATACCTAGAGCTGTCACTCAGCTCTCTGATCAATACCCCTTCTCTTGTTTCATTTTCAGACGTAAATTATTCAGCAGCTGTAATCTTACCTGGGAAGTATTCACAGCAGCAGATCTCTTCCTTTCTCTTTCCCAAAACGTGCAGGACATAGAAGGGTTATTATAGCCACCATAAACAGCCACCAACTTCCAGGGTTCTCAGAATAAATCCTTCCAAAGGCATTTAAATCCCACCGCACTAAAGGTATCCTTGGTCCGGAGGGCGGGATACACTCATAATATCCTATATCCTAGAAAACTTGTAATAATACTTCTTGGGAATCGAGTGCTCCCCCTCCCACCTTTAACAAACAGTAAAACTTGCAGCTGTTCGCCTCCCTCTGTTGCAATGAATTAACTTTGTGTGGGCAACTCACCCATTAAATCTGCTTGGCTGATCTCTAGAAATCCACGAGATCTCTTCCTAGTCAGGCAGATTACACTATTTGCATGAACTCGCTTCCTATAAAAGTTGCATGGCTTTGCAATCCCGTAGTAGTTGCCCTGTGCGCTCTCAGTAACTTTGTTTTCTAGGTTGGCAATCCTCTCTTCCTTTCTTTCTACAGTGCGGTCGGCTACAATGAGGCTGGGAACGTGGCATAATCTCCTCCCTACCCGCCTCCTACTCTCAAAGTCTTTCAACTTTTTACAAGGGAACTTTGCAGTAATATGACGCCATCTACTGGATCTTTATCTTTCTATCAGACGTTTCTCAACATACAAACTTTGCATTTGATTTATTTATGCCCTCCTGTTCCACTCTCACCGCCATCCCCTTGCTATAGTATATTAGTAGTTAGGTTGGTGTGTATATATATATATATATATATATATACATATATATATATATATATATATATATATATATATATATATATATATATATATATATAATTTATTCAATGGTGGAAAAAACGTTTTTGCCACATCTATAAGACACATTCTACAATGAGAGCTTGTCTATTCTAGATAAAAATAGTAAACTAAGATTTCCACTTCCAAATATTTACAGCCACATCCTTAAATGTATTATTATTATTGTTATTATTTCGTAACTTCTTATTTTAGCGTATTTTATTCCCTATGGCAGAATCAAGCATTCTAAATTACCAGCCACTGTTAATCATAATCATTTCTATACAAATGCAGCAAATGAAGAAACTGCACAGGCAGCTTGTAGAAGTGACACTGAACTGCTGTTAGGGCACTTATTGACATACTCAATTGAATCCCTTTTGCCATCAAGCCATTGGTTATTAACCATGTTTGTCTATTAACCCCTGCAATGGCAAGATTAGTCTCCCTGAAACTATTTTAACCTCTCTTTCTCACTTACCCATCATTATAAGTACATGCGCTACATTAACCCTTTCCTTACAACTGATTACATATCCCATTTATTCTGTGTAGTCTCTTAACCCAATGCAATGCCAATATGACTCACCCTGCAATAACTCTTTTAAAGGGACACTCAGGTCAAAATTAAAATTTCATGATTCAGAGTATGTAATTTTAAAACAACTTTCCAATATACTTCCATTAATGAAATGTGCACAGTATTTTTATATTTACAATTTATGAGTCACCAGCTCCTACTGAGCATGTGCAATAATTCACAGACTATACGTATATGCATTTGTGATTGGCTGACTGTCACATGATGCAAGGGGAGTGGAAATATACATAACTGAAATTTGTCAGAAAAAGAATCTACTTCTCATGTGAAGTTCAGACAAAGTGCATTTGTTAATTATGCAAATCTACTGTATTTCCCATTTCCTTTAACCCATATTCTCCCCTTATCCCTCACCAGAACTACATTCCCCACATTAACTCTTTCCACAAAGCAAATTAAGAATCATCTTTCTCCTGTGTCAGCTCTAAATGAAAATTATGAAATCCTAGCAGACCCTGTGTGTGGGGGGAGGAGGGTTAGTAGCAAAGCCAAGGGTATATATGTATGTTTGTGAAGTGATATTATAGGTGTCTGAGATTTTCTGCAGCTATGTTGCTTAAAGGGACATAAAATCCAACATTTTAGAGAATACAATTTTTAAAAAGTTTCCATTTTACTTCTATGATCAAATTTGCTTCATTCTCACTCTATTATTTGTTTAAAGGGACAGTAAACCTACAAAAAATAATGTTATATAATTCTGCACATAGTGCAGAATTATATAACATTATATTAGTGCTATTGGTATAAAACCTTATATTCCCTTATAGTCACAGCCCAGCCCGACCGCGCCATTATACACAGTGCAGCTCGCTCCTGCTGTCAGACAGAGCAGGAGTGAGCTGCACTTAGTGTTATGGCGCGGTCGGGCTGGGCTGTGACTATACAGCTGGCCCGATGCGCTGTGTAATAAAAACAGACCCGCTCACAAGAGCACAGAGAGCGGGTCTGAAAAATTGATATATTTTAAAAAAAATTCAAAGGGAATATCATATAATGTTATATAATTCTGCACTATGTGCAGAATTATATAACATTATTTTTTAGGTTTACTGATACCTAGATAGGTTGCGTGCACATGCCTGAAGCACTACATGACAGGAGATTGTGCTCCCATCTAATGCTCTTGCTAATGTATAACATTGTTGCAAAACTGCTGCCATATATTGCTGCAGACAAGTGCACACTCCTAATCTTACCTTCCTGTTTTTTAACAAAGGATAACAAGAAAACAGATACAATTTGATAATAGTAAATGGTAAAAGTAAATTGGAAAGTTGCTTAAAATTGTAGGCTCTGTCTGAATCATGGTCTGAATCATGAAAGGACATTGTTTTGGGTTTGGGTTACAAACATACTGGACAATCTATCTTGATCACATAATGTATATTTTCCACAACTGTGCTTTCATTTTACCCCTTGACTCCAGTAGCAGACAAATCAATCATTTTACCTTTTTTTGCTGCCAGTAACATATGTAAACAGAAATTATTTGACCCCCCTTTGACAGCCTCTTGCTTCTTTGTGCTCCAGTTATCTTAGCCCCGCAGCCGCTCTGCACAAGCACCCATTGCACAACAAGAAGAGAACCTTCCCCCCAAATAACAGCCACCCTACCCCTTAGGCTCCCACGTGCGTGCGGCAATAAAGAGGTTATTTAACCTCCAGGCTGGCAGAAGCATCCTGTGCGGAGCCACGTCTTTGCGTTGCGGTGTCACATCCAGAGTGGTCGCATGTATCTCTCTTTCTTGGCGGCTGCCACTTCAGTGCTGCACCTAATGAAGCCCATACTCAAAGGTTTTTGTCGATAGCGGGCTTCATTTGGTGCAGCACTGAAGCAGCAACCGCCAAGAAGGAGAGATACATGCGACCGCTCTGCAGCGACGCAACTCCGCACAGGATAGCATATAGTTGAAGCTGTCTTGCTGCCACTTCCTCTATTACCGGATCCGGATTCTTTCCTGTTGCTCCCTGGGTGATTGTAAAGTTCAGCTGCATATAACCATGTATGTACTACTCATGAATACATCATATTGTGCAATCTTACTGGCATCTGTTCATACTGCTCTCTAATCTCCTGAGGGCAGTGGCTACACTGAGAATTTCTAAGTGCTCATTTTGCAAAAAAACAAGTAAGTTTTTTTTTGTTTTTTTTACACAATCTCTTTCTCTTTATGTTTACTTTGATTCAACATATTTGTTTTTATTAAAGGAGCACTGTTTCATATCCATTTAATTTTAAATATGTTGCCTCGGATTCAAAGTAAACATAAATGAAAACAGCTATTTTTAAAACAAGTTCCAGAGGAATTATTTTCAAGGAATGTCCTCTAAAGAAAGGTTTTTTTTTTTTTTACGAAACAAATAAAAAATAAATCTGCAGTATTTAACTAAGGTAAGTTGGCCTGATTTTAGGCCGGTGAATACACACACAGGGAAAACAGGACCAAACAACTTTAGGCACAGAATCCAATACACCTTGCCCGATACCCCCCAACCCACGTTGAGATTGGCTACAAGTGGCGATGTGGGTGGACATTTGCAAAAGCTGAAATCTCTTTTATATCCTAAAGGAAGACACATTGCCACTCTTCACCACTTCGCGAGTGAGACCGAAAGATAGCTGTCACGCCGCTCTAACTGTTGCTAGGGGCACGGCGTCTCCTTCCCTGCTCATTGCCAGGGGCTGTGTCAGGTCCGGATGTGTGCGGCACTGACGTCATCGCCGCACGCTCCTCTCTCTCTCTGATCCCGGTCGGACACCTGTGGCGCGAATCCTGCGCCTATGTAAGTTTCTCAAAAATTATCTATCACTGCTCAATTATAGGTGTTACTTTGTGTGCTCCTGGGTGTGATAGATCGTTACTTCTCTGATTGATTTATTGATATACTGCTGCTGAACTCTGCCTGTCTGACTACTCTGCTTGTTAACCCCTAAATTGCTGGATTGATATACTGCTGCTGAACTCTGCCTGTCTGACTACTCTGCCTCTTAACCCCTAAATTGCTGGATTGATATACTGCTGCTGAACTCTGCTTGTTTGACCACTCCGCCCTATTGTTCTGGATTGCCTATCCGTTGCCAAGCCCTGTCTGCCTGACCATTCTAGTGGTTTACCCTTGGACTGCTTTACCGTTGCCAAACCCTGCCTGCCTGACCATTTTAGTGGTTTACCTTTGGACTGCTTTGCCGTTGCCAGACCCTGCCTGCCTGACCCTTCTTGTGGTTTACACCTGCACTGCCTTTCTCTGATTCCCTGCCTGTTGCCGCCAAAGACCATCCTGCCTGTGGTGAGTGCCATTTACCTCATCTTGCGACCTTTCTCTGCTCTGGATAAGAAGACTACCGGCCGAGTTCGGTCTGATAGTGGAATATCCCAAGAGCATTACATTATACTTGGGCCATGGAGCCAAATGAGGTGCCAAGAGCAGTTTATCTTCACGGACAGATGTTGGGAACCCATACCACACAGTTGCAGAGTATGGATTACAAACTAGAGGCTATAACCGCTCAACTCTCTTCACTACTGACAGCGAGGAATACCGCTCCTGTTGTTGTACTGCCAGTGTTAGGAATTGTTAGCATGACTAGCGCCATCTTGTTCTTCGCCGCCATTTTGTCTTAGGCATCCATCTTGTCTAATGAATATTTTATTATAGCAGTTATTATGATAAAGGGTTAAAAGGGATTCCTGCAGTAAAGAAAGAAGCAGGGTTTGTGCGAAGGTTCTTAGTCCTGTCGGCACGTGTGATAAATCCCTCTAGACAGGTATTGTAGTTCTGTCTGTTGAAGCGCGCAAGATAAAAATTAGCATGCAGTTGACCGAGGTTATCAGTCCCCCGGGCAAGCTGGCATCGCTTTGTGATAAGTGGGTTTGAGTCCCACTTGTGTTGAAGTTGTCCATATCCATTCCTATAGTAGACTTTTTGTTACCTATCACTGGAAATAAAAATACTATTTGTTTGCTTGCTTGCTTTTATTGCTATAAAATTGTGCTGTGCTGTGCTTAGAAAATATTAAGTGGCTGTGCATTTTATCATTGCTGCTATTATTGTGTTGTGGAAAGGGGGTCTGTTCATAGATAATAATGCACAGAGAAGATTACATATTTAATGTCTACAAAAGGGTTAACAGTTTCTGTTAAAGACAGAAACATTTCAGGCAGAGACATCCACTCGAGAAAGGGATTGGGATCATAAAAAAAAAAACTGTCAGTAAGCACTGCTGTGTAGATTCAAAGAGAAAACTTTGTGATAAAGAATGTTGAGGGCAAAGAAGGGGGGCCACCGAGCGCACACACAGATCACATATTCAGAGAACAGGAAAAAAAAACTGTTACAAAAGCTCAGTTTGTAAAACTCTTTCTCTCTTTGCAGTAACAAAACGTAGATTTTGTGCATTTGATGTGTCGTATGATGGTCTGTAGGAGAGAATGTATTATTTTGTTTGAAAATTGTCTCAATCGGCTGGAAAATGGCCATTTCTTGCAGATTCGGGCACTTTCAAATACATTTTAAATTTGGTGGAAAGTTAATCTTATTGTATTTTTATATGTCTTTGGGATGCTATGAAATATATGTTTTCCTGAGAAGGAAAGGAAGGAAAAAGGGAGTGAATTTCTGGTATGCAAGATGAAATGAGCTTGTGTGTGTGTATCGACCTTGGTGCATTTTTCTTTCTGTTTCTTAGCTGGGAAATCAGACGTTGTACGGAGGTATTTTGTAGTGTTATTTTTATAACTGTATTTTAAAGTAAACATTATGTTTTAAGTATGTGTGTTATTAAAGGGACATAATACTCATATGCTAAATCACTTGAAACGGATGCAGTATAACTGTAAAAAGCTGACAGGAAAATATCACCTGAGCATCTCTATGTAAAAAAGGAAGATATTTTACCTCACAATCTCCTCAGCTCAGCAGAGTAAGTTCTGTGTAAAAAGTTATACTCAGCTGCTCCCAGCTGCAGGTAAAAAAATTAAAAAAATGAAGAAATGAACAGCAGCCAATCAGCATCAGCAGTGCTGAGGTCATGAACTCTTACTGTGATCTCATGAGATTTGACTTAACTCTCATGAGATTTCATAGTAAGCTTCCTTTACTTGATTGGTGAAATAATATGAGAGTGCACGATGCTCATCCTTTCAGTTGTCCCGGGACAGACACACTAATATGCTGCTTAGAAGTCCTTTACAATGGGAGGTGGCTACTGAGGAACTTTTGAGGTAAAATATCTTTATTTTTTACATAGAGATGTTCAGGAGATATTTTCTAATCAGCTTTTTACAGCTATGCTACATCACTTTCAAGTGTTTAAACATTTGGGTATTATGGCCCTTTAATAGCAGTTTTTAGTTTTAAGTGATAATTGTTGTATGCAAATATAAAAACTGTCCACCTGTTGCGGCATATAAATATATTGTTTTTGCAAGTGAACTAATTAAGGGATTTGTGAATGTGTGGATAATTGAGTGACCTTTGGTCATGTTCGGGTAAATGAAAAAGATTAACATTGTATTTGCAAGATCTGTGCACGGCATTAGTGGAAAAGATAAAATATAGTTATAGGCTGTATATCATTAAATTTATCTAAAAGTATTTGGGTCCGTTTCTGTTGCAAGTAAATTAATTCAGTAGAAGTTTTAATATACATGGGTGTTACGTGATAAATGGTTAGTCCTTAAAGGGACAATACACTGTAATATAGTTTTGATATTAAGGTATTGTCAATGGCTTGTTATACAAGCTGAATAGTATTTATGAGTTTGTTTGTGTATATTAAGTAGCTAGTTTTGTGCTTTCAAGACACAGTTATTGCAATGGGTTGAATTTCAGGTAATACGTATATTTTATTGTGTTATATTTGTCTGTAAAACCGAAGCTTAGGGCTTAGACAGAGCAATGGAAAATTGTAATTTTATTATTTAAAGGACCTGAAAGGAGTTCATGAGTAGCAATAGCACTGTATTAGCAGTTTGCAAAATATATTTTTTGAGACCTTTCTTTGTATTATTCTTTTTAAATCTGCCGTTTAGATAGCAGATATTTACACAGTGTAACTTAATTCTCTCTGTAATGCAAGCTGAACTGATAAATTGTCTACAATCTTGGTGTTGCGATCTGTGAGACTAGCGGAGAAGAAAAAAAAAAAGAGGAGAGAAAATATTTAAAGGGATACAGGCAAACTGATATAAAATCTGAGATTTTAAGGAAATATTTACAAAGAAGACAATGAGGTTTACTGTAAGCCTAACACTAGTATATTTAACTGTGTCAGCAGTTTCAATTAAAGATAATTTTTAATTTGGGTCAAATGTCCCTTTAACTAGCCTGCACCCCACTGTGAGTGTGTTTTTTTATGCTGGCTGTGTTTCCTTGGGCTATTTAATGAACGTCAGTATACATTTTTATTATAAGTAAGGCCAATGGATCATTGGGAACAATTTAAAGGGGAAATTTTATTATTATTCTTTTGTACAAAGCTAATTTTTTTGTTATATACATTTGTTACATTTGGCTAGAGAGCTGCAGAATGGTGAATATCAAATTATAAACAAAGTTAAATCAAATAATTCTGTTGTTATTAACATTTTGGTTATGTAAAAGTATAGACTGGATTCTAGAGCTTTTCACAAATTATTTGTGCCACACCTGATTTATTTAACAGTGGATTCGCATGGTGCATGCGAGCAGGAGCTATATAGAACAGTGGCTGTACCATTGTTATCTAATCTTTCCCAAAATAGGATACTTAGGTGTTTGTGTGTTCCTTTGTAAATTTATCCTTAGGGATTTTATTTGTAAATATGCAACTGGAGTTTATTGATCATCTGAAGTGATTGTATTATTAGTATGATCTCATAGTATTGTGCATGGTAGAATTTGCAGAACCAGGGTATAGATGGTTGTTATAGGATTTTAATTATTTGTAGTGTTTTGTGAGTGCTGTGTTTCAGTGAATGTAAGTATATGTGTTGAATTTCAGGTTTATTGTGGTTATTTAAAGTTTGTGTCGGCTGTTAATGTTTTGTTTTGTGGAATTGACAAGTGGTTTTAACTGTTTTCTAAGAGATTGTTATGTTTTTCTCTGTTGTGACTGCGTGTGGAAGCGTGCTGTATGAATTGCATATTGAATAGTGAGGTGTATTTGATTTTGCTTGCTATTGAGAATAGTATACTGCATGCATGGGTAGGAGTGCATGATTTGTCTTTTAGTTTATTGTTATATTGTGTTTGTGTGCCACATGGGATGTTTCACGCAAACAAGGGGGAAGTATTGATGAGTATTGATGAGTATCTTTATGTGATTTGGGTGATTATTATTTTAAGTAGGAAAGTGAACCTAAAATGTTTTTATTTTTATATTTTGTTCTTAACACAATATTTGTATTTGCAGGATGAGATCATGCAGCTGTATCCAGAGATTAAAGAGACTAACTGAATTATTTTTGAGTTTTCCATATTTAGGTAAAATCTGTACAGATAAAATTCTATAAGTGCACTCTTCAAAAGATTGAAGATTGAATGCAAGTAAACCTTTTAAAGAGAGAGAAAAAAATGAAGATAAAAGACCTTTTGTCAAGCTTGTTTTAACCACCATACTGCAGTAAAAGTTGCTGAACTATCTTTGGATCCATTCTTTGCTTTGCATGCTGGTACCAGCCCCAGAATTGGACTCTGGGTAACCCATGACTCTTTCCTCCGATGTGTGTCATCAGGACATAAAGACTATCCTTCTCTGGACTGTGCCTTGACGGTTGATATTGAGGACCTGTTATGCTGTTACAGGGTCAACCACTTAAATTAGGGGAATATTGTTTTAACTCGTTTACTTATATTTCTTGTTTTGTATGCTCTTGTATTGGTGTATTTTTGTTGATCGTATTAGTTATAAGAAATTATATATTTTTTTCTACAGAAAAGCATGCCTTATTGGTCTTAGTGCACATTGTAGTTTATGTAGCAAAGTAACCCTTTAGATAAGCGTAACTCTAAACCTTGCAGTATTATAACCTATTGAATGGCCCACTGAGTATAGAAAATATGTTTGCACCTTTATAGTTTAAAGAAAATGCTGCAATATATCAGAATATTTTAGACCCTTCACCCTATGGAACATAGTGAGGACACGTCTCAGAAAGAAATTTATATTAATCATACAAAGAAATATTTGTTTAGGGAGTAGCATAATTATAGTCATATTTATGGTATATTTTTTCCTACCTTGGCTCTTATTGGAGCTATGTTATGAAAGCAAATGTATTTTTCCCTTTTATTAATTGGTATGGTATCTGCAATTTGAATTTTGTAGTTCCAGATGTTTGTCAAAGAAAGGATTTATCTTACCATAAAGATGTGTTTACCTTTAAGAGATTTTGTAGTTTCAAATGATGTTATGATTGTATTCTTTCCTCATACAGGAGTGAGAGAGAATTTAGGCTGCATAAAATAATTAGTAAACTAGTAGTGTTTATATCAGATGAGATTGTTGACTATTAGGATCATAGTTGGAGAATTATAAACATTATAGATAGTAGCTTTGCAGAATAAAGCAACACTAGGTTCTTTTATTTTATTTTAGTAGTTCCAAGTAACAGTGTAAAGAGATTCATTTTTTTTAAGAAAATATTTTTATTGACTGTTTTATTTTTTCATTTTTGCTACAGGGCAGGCCTTAGCATAAGTTTTAGCATAGCCATTCAGCCTCTTGATGAAGTCTAGCAGTTTTTACATGCTTAGTATTCATGAAGTATCATTTAAATTGTATAGAGAAGCTGTGAATTATTCTCTGTAAAAGTAGCAATGTATTTAGTTTGTATTATATATCCACAATGTTTTTTTTTGTTTTAAATGACATAGGATGAGTTAAGCTAAAGGAATTGTGATGCTTACAAAAAGATGAAAGAAGTTTTATTTGGACATAGTTGTGATTGTATTGGGGTGTGTACTCATCTTGAGCTGTTTTTGTTTCCTTCTCAGACTCCTTCTGACTCGAGTGTCTGCTTGCTATGGGGATCCACTGGCTACCTTGTTTACCCCATGAACAAACCATCAGACTTCCAGCATCTCCCTGCAGAAGAACACTGGATAAGCACCCCTACTGCAAATGAACTGTATTAAAGCAAAGTGTCTGAGGAAGGTGGAGCTCTAAGAGGACAAAGACTGTTCTTAAAGTGAACAGAGGCCACCTAGAGACATTTGTGCTGTTCCCATGTCATGCTTCACTGTGGAGAGTGTACAGAGCAAAGAACTGTTGGACATATTGGGGGGGTGCTAGCAATGCAGGTGGAGAAATAAAAGATGCAGCGTTGTTTGGGGGTAGATGGGGGGCTGGTTGGGTCTTTGTGCAGATAGACCAGTAGTTTGGGGATGCTGGAAGGTAGACAGAAAGTATTGGAGAGGCCGCACCTATGTGCAGTGACAAATTGTGCCCTATTAGCCTATAAAATTATACCACGACATGTGAATATTTTTCTCTATAGTATTCTCACATAGAGTCCTGTTCCCGTAGTATTAGGCTCAGACTGTTGTTAAAGTCTTTCCTCATTTTTTGCGCCTTTCTATTTTATGTTATTCTGTTAGAATAAAAGGGTGGTATGTTAGAAATTGTTAGCATGATTAGCGCCATCTTGTTCTTCGCCGCCATTTTGTCTTAGGCATCCATCTTGTCTAATGAATCTTTTATTATAGCAGTTATTATGTAGTGAGAAATATGCTGATGTTAGTAAGAATTGTATTAGTAATATTGGCCTTGCAAAGGTTCCTGGCAAGACTCCCGGAAGTCCGTTATCTAGGTAAGATGCCCAAATTACCCTGCTTGAAGCTGAAATAGATAGGCGCACAGATGTATCTTTGCTACTGTTATAAGAAATACTCCTTCATACTCCTCTTTTTCTCACATATTTTAATAAGCTTCTTTTGTTTATGAAATATGGTATGATATGACGCAGTCATAACGTGTCATCAAGTTAACCCTGTATGCTGTACTTGCTGTCTATAAGACATGTTGTGTGTATTTCAATAAACAAAATCATTTTTAGACTCATTGCTGCGTGGTCTGAATTCTATTCTCATGGATATCCTGAACAAATAATGTATTAATTTCCAGTTGGTACGGTGTGCCCGATGCCCAGTTCTGAACTGACACCCCCCTTCTGAAAACAACGCCTAACAGCCAGTCTCTGCTCCAAGTACTGCGGCATCTTCCTCTGCTTCTGGAAGTATACCCCGGATACCATTGCCTGACAAGTATGAAGGTACTACTGATCGAAGGGGTTTTCTTAACCAATGCAGGCTGCACTTCCGCAATGATCCTCACACCTTTCAGTCTCACCAGTCAAAGGTTACCTTTATCGTTTCCTTACTGAAAGACAAGGCCGTAGCCTGGGTCTCTACCCTTTTGGAACAGAAAGCTCCACTCCTGAACGACGCTGATGCATTCATTTCTGCATTTACTTCTGTGTTTGGGACTTCTGGCCATACTTTTGCTGCAGAATTTTCTCTACTAGATCTCTGCCAGGGCAATAGAACTGTGGCACATTTTGCCATCAGGTTTCGCACCTTGGCACTAGAGACCAGTTGGGATGGCAGTTTCCTAAAGGCAGCCTTTAGGAGGGGTCTGCATGAACGCATCAAAAATGAACTCACTTATCGTGATATTCCCTCTTCTTTGGATGACTTTATAACACTTTGTATCAGTCTAGACTCTCGCTTCCAGGAGAGACAAGCCGAGAGAGACAGAACTCGGAGAAACCTTCCCTCCCGTCCTTCTATTCTGGCTTCTGCAGTGTCCTCTACCCCGTCTACTTCTCCAGCCACCCCTGTTAAGGAACCCATGGATCTTTCCTACTTCAAACCCTCAGAGTCTGAAAGACAGAGAAGAAGGAGATTGAGACTATGCTTTTATTGTGGTTCTAACTCCCACCAACTAAAGAACTGTGACATTCAGCCGGGAAAAGCCAATGCTTAGGGGATAACACTGGGGTACCTCTAAGCATGATCTCTACTAATCCCCTCACTCCTCTCGGATTCTGGTACCTGTTACCCTTACCTTCCTTCAGAATACTGTCCACACTCAAGCCTTCATTGATTCAGGGGCAGCTGGAAATTTTCTGGATCACCGTTTTATGATTCAAGCTGGCTTGCCTCTTCTGCAGAAAAGATATTGTCTCAAAATAACTACTCTGGATGGCACCCCCCTTGGTTCATGCTTGATTTATTTTGAGTCCGCACCCCTGACTGTCAGAGTCCTTTATATCGAACAGCTGCATTTTGAGGTAATTCATTTCCCAGCACAGCCTGTCATTCTTGGTCTTCCTTGGCTTCGGATACACAATCCACAGTTCAACTGGGCGGAAGGACATACAGACTCCTCCAAACCTTCCCTCAGTATATGCAGACTTCGCAGATGTGTTTGAGAAAAAAGCAGCAAATGTGCTGCCACCCACCATCCTTATGACTGCAAAATCAACCTCTTTCCCGGAGCTCCACGTCCTAAAGGGAGGACTTATCCACTCTCCAAAGCTGAAACAAAATCTATGGAGGAGTACATCCAAGAGAACCTAGCTAAAGGTTTCATTCACCCTTCCTCCTCTCCTGCTGGGGCAGGCTTCTTTTTCATGAGTAAGAAGGATGGTGGACTCAGACCCTGCATCGACTACAGGGCCTCGTAATGCCCTTTGGGCTGTGTAATGCCTCTGCAGTCTTCCAGGCATTTGTCAACAATGTCTTCCATTACCTCCTCAACCGCACTGTCATCGCCTATCTGGATGACATCCTTGTTTTCTCTTCCATTCTGGAGGAGCATCATAAGCACGTGAGACAGGTACTTCAATGTCTCAGAGACAATTCTTTCGTAGCCAAGCTAGAAAAATGTGAGTTTGACCAATACCTCCTTCCTGTGAAGTTGCTCAACTAAATACCACCATTCTGCAAAGACTGCAACGTGCCCAGTAAACCTCCTGGAGCCCCCATGGCCTCCGATATTCTCTTTGTACCTCTGAAGCTACGCACCCCTGTGCTATCCTGGGCTCATGATAGTAAACTCTCAGGACATCCTGGTTTGACTAGGACTTTTAAGCATCTTTCCCAACACGTATGGTCTGATGCTGTAACAACCCGATTAGATATTCTAAAGTTGTAGTTGAAACAAATACAATTCTTCAATAAAATACTTTCAGAAATTACACTTCCAAAATTATGTGTATGTCTCTTTAAATCTTTACCATTGTTAGTCTGGATAACAATTGTAATGATCATAAGAAGTTTTATATGTTGAGCTAAGGAATGGAGTAACATATGCTTAATGTTACCCTTGATATCCCTTTTCTCATTGGAAGCATAGGATGGGTATGGCAGAAACATAAATGAAATTCAAATAAGCAAGAATATATAATGCAGATTGATATAGCGAAAATAGATAAAGTTATAGGTAACGAGTTCTGGCTCACCAACTTGAAGAAATGAGAGAGCAGGAGAAGCGGCAGCAAATAGTGTCGAGCAGTTAGAAGGTGAAGCTGTTCTCAGTGTGAATATTACTGGAAAGTCTGGTGGGAGCAGGTTGAACGAACTCGGCGTCAGCGTGGAGTCAGTGTGAGTTGTTGGAGCGGCCGCCCGTGACGTCAGAGGAAGTTCCGATGCAGTACAGTGCTGGAAGAGTGACAGGTGAAGTGGAGCAGTGATGCAGCTGCAAGCAGTAAGTTCAATGTCAGAGACAGAGGTAACTCTCTCAGAGGCAGGGCAAAAATAGGCAGGCAATAGCAATCCTCAATAATGAGCACAGGAAGAAAGACAGGCTGAGTATTGACAGGAGTCAACCAGCTAATACCAAGCAATGAAGCTATAGGCTTCATTGCTTATAAATGAGATTGAAACGAAAATGAGGCTAGATGCAAAATTAGATCCTTAAAGGGACAGACTGTTACAGAGGGCCCCCTAAAAATGAACCACTCCGAGGTTCAGGGACGTGGACGATCCGGATGTCGCCTATGGAAAAGGGAGACCAGTCGGGGTGCCGATAAATTGGCTGAAGGCTCCCACGAATCATCCTCTGATGAATAACCTTTCCAATGTATTAAATATTGTAATCTCCCTGATACCATCCGTGAGTCAAGAATACTCTGAACTTCAAATTCAGTATCTGGGGCAAGTGGTGGCTGCTGAGATGTATGTGTCTTAGAATCCCTCAAAGCAATATAGGGTTTCAATAAACTGACATGAAAAGTCGGGTGTATTTTGTATTGAGGGGGTAAATCTAGAGTGACGGCATTCCTATTAACCACTTTTAAGATGGGAAATGGTCCAATATAAAATTTATTCAACTTTCTAGAAGGGGTTGTCAATCTTAAATGTTTCGTTGAAAGCCACACCAAGTCACCAGGTGCGTAAGTGGGTGACGGCCGTCTTCGTAAGTTGTAGTATTTCTGTTGTCTAGTCTGAGCTGATTTAATGTTATCATTAAGAATGGAGAATGTTTCAGCAATGGTGTTGGTTGTGTCAGTTACGACCGGACAGACACTGTCTATTTGAGTGTTGATATGGAAAGAAGGGTGCATCCCATAGTTTGCAAAGAAAGGCGTAGTTTTAATAGATGTGTGATAAGAGTTATTGTGAGCAAACTCCGCCAATGGGAGAAGCGAGGACCAGTCATCCTGATGCTGTGTGTGTTATGTTCTGTAAAGTTATGTGGTAGAACAGGTGGTAAATAAGTTTAGGTACCTTGTATCCGCTATAGTAGGACCACTCAGCCTCACACCAAACCTTGGATTCACACAGATTTAACTTACAGGAATCCGGTTTTGCTCATTGAACTGAGGGTCACTACTGCAGGGTACAGAGTGAAAACGGAGCTGTCACGCAACCAGGTTACAGGATGCCTGTACTTCAACAGATAGGAGGAGTATCTATAGATAGAGTAGGTAGTTAATCAACTAATTACTTAGTGATTAAATGATATAGCTGACACATATACAAAGAAGACAAGAAGTGAAATGGAATGTAATACAAACAGATGTAGTTCAAAGAGATATTGTAATTAGGCCAAAATGTATTTGTTAGGAATTCAGCACTTCAGGGAATATCATATGTAGTTAGAATGATATTTTGGATTATGTTATCAGATATAGATTATGCAAGGATAGGATAGTAACAAACGATAAGTCACTTAGTTAGGTTCAAGGTGGTCACAGCAAATGATGTTAATCAAGCAGCAGTTCAAACAGAGTAGGCAATGTAACAGACAGTTGAAGTTAATCCTGCATTTTAGTGATAGTAACAGTCATTGAATACAGTGCTTAAGTAGTTTGCTTACTTGAGAGACATAATGATATCCAAATAGAGTAATAAAATATACAGACCAATTCCTGATGGTTATTTGGAAGGCTAAGTCAGAGCCAGATGAAAACCTTACGGTATCCTGAATGTTTGTTTGTAGAAAGGACACAGCGCGGTACACGCGCTGCAGACACGCTGAGATGCCGGGTGTGACGTCACAGCCACCCGGTGTAACAGTTAGGGAATTGAAAGCAGCTCCTTTGGTTCCTAAGAAACTGCAAGTAATAAAATAGGCACACCGGCACACAGCAATGAAGGATTAATGTAGGCTGCAAAGTTTCAAAGCAACAAGTAAGAAATCCCCACAGATTGAGGAAAGGGCTAGGTGTCTTCAGAGAGGAGTCACATAAAGTAACTGATTCAAATTACCAAGCGAGGAGCATAGAGAGGAGGGGCCTTAAATAGGAAAAGAGGATTCAGAATTAAAGGGACAGGATTGTAATAGTGAATACCCTGACAGGACACCCCCCTCAAGGAGCCGCTCAGCGGATCAAGGACCTGGACGGTGAGGATTCCTCCTATGGAACAAGGAAACCAAGCGTGGAGCCATAACATTAGTAGCAGGCTCCCAAGAGTCTTCTTCAGGTCCATAACCCTTCCAACTGACCAAATACTGAAGGTGGTTTCGAAAGTATCGAGAATCTTGAATAGAATCAATCTCGTACTCCTTCTCATCTGTCACATGAGTTAAAGAAGTATCCATCGAAGATGTAGCCCTGATAGAAGCATAGGGTTTAAGGAGTGAGACATGAAATGTTGGATGAATTCTCATGGAAGAAGGTAATTGAAGAGTGACTGCATTCACATTAACAACATTCTTAATTTCAAAGGGACCCAAATAAAGTGAAGCGAGCTTTTTGGAAGGAACTTGTAATCTTATATTCTTCGTGCTTAACCAAACTTTATCTCCCACCTTATATTCAGGAGGTTTAGAACGTCGTAGATCGTAGTAATGTTTTTGAGCTTTTTGAGCATCGAGTAGTAGTTGTTTAACAGTGGCGAAACCTTTCACTAAGGTATTGATTTTATCATTAACAACGGGTATAGGAGAATTTTTTGGAGTCTGAATGTCATAAGAAGGATGAAAACCGTAGTTAAGGAAAAATGGAGACATTTTAGTGGAGGAGTTGAGCATGTTATTATGAGCAAATTCAGCAGTGGAAAGGAGAGAATGCCAGTTATCTTGTTCTAGAGAACAGTAACAACGGAGATACTGTTCCAGGGCTTGATTTGTTCTCTCAGTCTGCCCATTGGTTTGTGGATGAAAAGCTGTACTTAACCTCCTAGAGATGTTGAGGGATTTACAAAGATGTTCCCAAAATCTAGAGGTAAACTGAGAACCTCTGTCACTAGTAATGGAATTTGGTAGACCATGTAATTTGACAATATGATCTATGAAAAGAGTAGCTGTTTCTTGAGCTGTGGGTAGACCTCTATGTGGCAGGAAATGGGCCATTTTAGAAAAAAGATCAACAATGACCATGATAGTGTTGAAGTTAGCAGAAGGTGGCAGATCGACAATAAAGTCCATGGCAATATCTGCCCAAGGTCTTTCAGGTACTGGAAGAGATAGAAGGTATCCGTAGGGACGTGTATGTTGATGTTTTTTAGTAGTGCAAAGAAAACATGTTTTGATGTATTGCTTGATTGTATCAGACATTTTGGGCCACCAATAATTCCTTGAGAGGATATGAAGAGTCCTATGTACGCCAGGATGACCTGCTAAAGAGGAATCATGAGCTGCTGCTAAAAGTTGATTCCTGAGATCCTTGGGTACATATAGCTGATCATGATGATAGAACAGTTCATCAGAATGTTTATTTAAATTGAGGTGTGTTATTAATGAATCCTCCTTCTGTTGCAGCTTTAGGGTCTCCAAGAAATCGTTTGTTAAACAAATGATTCTGTCCGCAGGTATCACTGAGGCAGGTGTCAAATGATCTTGTGGCTTAGGAGGTATACGAGAGAGGGTATCTGCCTTAAGATTCTTAGAACCTGGACGATAGGTGATCACATAATCAAAACGTGAAAAGAAAAGGCTCCAGCGGACTTGACGAGAAGTCAGGGTCTTGTTTGACTTTAAATACTCTAAATTACGATGGTCTGTGTAAATAGTAATTGGAAATTTTGTACCTTCCAAGATATGCCTCCAGAATTCCAATGCGGATTTGATGGCAAGCAATTCCTTATCACCAATACCATAGTTTATCTCAGCTGAGCTCATGACACGAGAGTAGAATGCAACAGGATGTAATGGCTTTTCTTGAGAGGCCCTCTGGGATAGAACAGCCCCTATTGCAAATTCAGAAGCATCAACCTCAAGCGTAAAATGACAACTGGGATCTGGGAATTGCAAAATAGGGGCTGAAGTAAATTTATTCTTGAGGGTAGTGAAAGAGTCCTGAGCTTTACTATCCCATGAAAACCTGATATGTTTCTTAGTTAAAGTTGTTAATGGTTTAACAATATGTGAGAAATCTTTAATGAATTTTCTATAAAAATTCGCAAAACCAAGAAACCTCTGGACATCTTTTTTACATGAGGGTACTGGCCATTTGAGTATAGCTTCTACTTTACTGGTCTCCATAGTAATCCCAGTAGGAGAGATACAATAACCCAGAAATGAAATAGAGTTAGTATTAAATATACATTTCTCTAGTTTAGCGTAGAGATGATGTTGTCTTAAACGAGATAGAACTAATTTTACATGTTTTAAATGATTTTCAAAAGTGTCTGAATAGACAAGAATGTCATCTAGATAGATAACAATACATACATCCAGAAGGTCGTGAAAAACATCATTTATGAAGCACTGGAAAGTGGCTGGGGCGTTGCAAAGCCCAAACGGCATTACTGTGTATTCGTAAAGTCCGTATCGTGTACGGAAAGCCGTTAACCACTCATCCCCTGCTCTCATCCTGATTAAATTGTATGCACCCCTAAGATCAAGCTTGGTGTAGATGGTGGCACCCTGAAGGCGCTCAATTAGTTCAGGAATGAGAGGCAGGGGATATCTGTTTTTCTTAGTACATTTATTCAGTTGTCTGTAATCTATAATGGGGCGTAAACTGCCATCTTTATTTTTCACAAAAAACATAGCAGCACCTGCAGAGGAAGTGGATGGACGTATAAACCCTTTTTTCAAGTTTTCGTCTAGATATTCCTTAAGGTGTGCTAGTTCAGGTTGGGACAAAGGATATATATGACCATATGGAATGGTGCAGTTAGGAATGAGATCAATAGGGCAGTCATACTTCCTATGTGGTGGAAGTGTGGCTGCCTCAACCTTATCAAAAACATCAGCATATTCTTTGTAGCAATCTGGTAATGTCTCTACATTAATATGACAAAGTGTATGAGAAACAGTGCAGAATTGCTTGCAGTACTGAGAATCAAAAACTACAGTAGAGTCTGTCCAAGAAATAGTGGGGTTATGCATAGACAACCACTGAATACCGAGTATCATAGGGTAGACAGAACTTGGTAAAACATCAAAAGATATTAACTCAGTATGCCCTGAGTCTGAGGTAACCTTAAGTGGAACTGTATGGTGTGAAATAGGACCAGAACTAAAAAATGATCCATCAACCAAACGGATGGCTAGTGCAACACTCTTTTTTATTAGTGGTATTTTGTGCTTATCAACAAAAACTAAATCTATGAAATTCCCAGATGCTCCAGAGTCAATTACGGCCTGTACGTCTATCTTCTGCTGATCCCACTGCAACGAGAGAGGGATTGATAAATGAAGCAAATTATTATTAACCATATTAACATTGTGCTTAAATCTCACTCTCTTACCCTTCTTTTGACGAAGGAGAGATGGGCAATCCCTTACACCATGATCCTTTTCGGCACAATAGAGGCACAAATTAAGCAGTTTGCGTCTGGCTTTCTCTTCAGGCTTTAGAGGGCCTCTAATCACAGCAACATCCATGGGTTCATCAACATTCTTGGTAGCATGGGTAGGAAGATTTATATGATAGGGAGTGTATTTCTTAGGAGTGATGTCAGTTATGGATTTTTCATATTTCCTTTCCCTGAGTCTCCGGTCAATACCAATACATAAAGTCATGAGATCCTCAAGAACATCTGGAATGATACCTCTAGCAAGTTCATCTTTTAATGAGTCACTGAGGCCCATGCGAAATTGATTTTTCAGAGCTGGGTTGTTCCATAAAGTGTCAGGAGCCCATCTTTTAAAGTCTGTTATGTATTCCTCTACCATCCTTTTCCCTTGGCGTAAGGATCTCAAAGCTGTTTCAGCAGTATTCTGCTTGTTATGATCCTCATATAAAAGGGACATCGCAGAAAAGAAAGAATCAAGAGAATTTAATATGGGATCATCAGTCTCATAGAAAGTGTTGGCCCAAGATTTAGCTTCTCCACGCAAAAAAGAAATCACAGTCAAAACTTTAATTCTGTCAGTAGGATAAGACCTAGGTTTTAAAGTGAACATAAGAGTGCAAGAATTTCTAAAGTCTCTGAACATGGACCTGTCCCCAGAGAATTTCTCTGGCGGACTTACAACAGGCTCCGGTGTAAACTCAGAAGTAGAAGGTTTAGTTGTCATATGCTCATTAATAAATTTTCTAATATTCTGGTTCTCAATTTGTATCTCTCTTAAACCCTGTAACATACTATCCATACTTTGTGCTAGAGAACCCACTCTATTGGAAAGCTCACTCAACTCCATGATAGTGGATAGAGGTACTTTTATTTTTTGGGCTTGGTAATATGTTATGTTCTGTAAAGTTATGTGGTAGAACAGGTGGTAAATAAGTTTAGGTACCTTGTATCCGCTATAGTAGGACCACTCAGCCTCACACCAAACCTTGGATTCACACAGATTTAACTTACAGGAATCCGGTTTTGCTCATTGAACTGAGGGTCACTACTGCAGGGTACAGAGTGAAAACGGAGCTGTCACGCAACCAGGTTACAGGATGCCTGTACTTCAACAGATAGGAGGAGTATCTATAGATAGAGTAGGTAGTTAATCAACTAATTACTTAGTGATTAAATGATATAGGTGACACATATACAAAGAAGACAGGAAGTGAAATGGAATGTAATACAAACAGATGTAGTTCAAAGAGATATTGTAATTAGGCCAAAATGTATTTGTTAGGAATTCAGCACTTCAGGGAATATCATATGTAGTTAGAATGATATTTTGGATTATGTTATCAGATATAGATTATGCAAGGATAGGATAGTAACAAACGATAAGTCACTTAGTTAGGTTCAAGGTGGTCACAGCAAATGATGTTAATCAAGCAGCAGTTCAAACAGAGTAGGCAATGTAACAGACAGTTGAAGTTAATCCTGCATTTTAGTGATAGTAACAGTCATTGAATACAGTGCTTAAGTAGTTTGCTTACTTGAGAGACATAATGATATCCAAATAGAGTAATAAAATATACAGACCAATTCCTGATGGTTATTTGGAAGGCTAAGTCAGAGCCAGATGAAAACCTTACGGTATCCTGAATGTTTGTTTGTAGAAAGGACACAGCGCGGTACACGCGCTGCAGACACGCTGAGATGCCGGGTGTGATGTCACAGCCACCCGGTGTAACAGTTAGGGAATTGAAAGCAGCTCCTTTGGTTCCTAAGAAACTGCAAGTAATAAAATAGGCACACCGGCACACAGCAATGAAGGATTAATGTAGGCTGCAAAGTTTCAAAGCAACAAGTAAGAAATCCCCACAGATTGAGGAAAGGGCTAGGTGTCTTCAGAGAGGAGTCACATAAAGTAACTGATTCAAATTACCAAGCGAGGAGCATAGAGAGGAGGGGCCTTAAATAGGAAAAGAGGATTCAGAATTAAAGGGACAGGATTGTAATAGTGAATACCCTGACAGTGTGACATAACACCTGAGGTATTCTTCTAACCATTGATTGGTTCTTTCACATTGTCCATTAGACTGTGGGTGGTATGCAGTACTTAACCTTCTATCAATTTGTAATGCAATACATAATTCCTTCCAGAGTCGAGATGTAAATTGCGTCCCCCTGTCCGTTGTTATGGATAGGGGTAAGCCATGCAATTTTACTACGTGTTGGATCAGCAGTTTAGCAGTCTCCAAAGATGTCGGCAATTTATGGTAAGGAATAAAATGCGACATCTTGGTGAATAAGTCTACTACCACCATAATCGTTTTGTTGTTATCAGAAGTTGGTAATTCTATGATGAAATCTGTGGCTATGTGGGTCCAAGGTTTTTCTGGAGCTGGTAGTGAGAGTAAGTAGCCAATTGGTTTTTGTTTCTCAATTTTTGAGGTAGTGCAAGTTTCACAACTCTGTATGTAAATTCTTATGTCCTTTTGCATCTTTGGCCACCAGTAAGATCTTTTAGCTAATTCGATGGTTTTATGAATTCCTGGGTGTCCAGAGAGTTTGTTATCATGTAAACTCTCTAGTAAGGAATTTCTCTGTGAAGGAGGTACATATAGTCTGTTTGAATGATAGTAAAGACCATCGCTACGTTTTTCTAACTTTTCCTTAGGAAATGTATTATCTTGGAGTTGTTCCTTTTGGAGACTTTTGTTATGTTCATAAAGAATACCTAGGGTATTCTGTATACAAGTTTCAGGAATTACGGTGCCATGATGTCTGGAATTGGTAGGTTTCTCGGGTAATCTTGATAATATATCCGCCTTTGAATTTTTGGATGCAGGTCGGTACGAAATAATATAAGAGAATCTAGAGAAAAAGAGACTCCATCGGACTTGCCTGGAGGTGAGGGTTTTATGAATCTTTAGATATTGTAAATTCCTATGATCAGTATAAATCTGAATAGGAATAGTTGTACCCTCTAAGAGATGCCTCCAATGCTCCAAGGCAGCCTTCATAGCTAGAAGTTCTTTTTCACCAACGTGATAATTTAATTCAGGGGTAGTCAATACCCGTGAAAAGTAAGCTACTGGATGGATAGATTCTTTCGGTGAAGATCGTTGGGATAGAATGGCTCCTATTGCATATTGAGAAGCATCAACCTCCAACACATACTGAAGATTGGGATCTGGGTATTTTAAAATTTGTGCTGTAGTGAAACTGGTTTTCAAGTGCTGAAAAACTTGTTCAGTTTCAGCAGTCCAGTGAAAAGGAATATCAGTCTTGGTGAGATTTGTTAAAGGTTTAGTTATACCAGCAAAATTCTTTATAAATTTGCGGTAAAAGTTAGAGAAACCAAGGAACTTTTGGATATCACGTTTGTTCTTTGGTGTAGGCCAATCTAAGATGACCTGAATTTTATTAGGTTCCATTGTTATGCCATTTGGGGTTATGTTATATCCTAAAAATGTAATATTTTGTGTATGGAAGATACATTTTTCAAGCTTAGCATAAAGACTATGTGCTTTTAATCTATGTAAGACTGCACGTATATGTTTGATGTGGTCCTGATAATTAGCTGAATATATTAGAATATCATCTAAATATATTACCATGGATGTGTCTAATAGATCCCTGAATATGTCATTTATAAATCTCTGAAACGTGGCTGGGGCGTTGCATAAGCCAAATGGCATGACTGTATATTCATACAGTCCATACCTTGTGCGAAATGCAGTTAGCCACTCATCACCTGGTCTTATTCGGATGAGATTATAGGCCCCTCTTAAGTCAAGTTTCGTGAAGATCTTTGCCCCCTTAAGCCTCTCAATAAGTTCAGGGATCAGAGGTAATGGGTATCTGTCTTTAATTGTTCGATTATTTAATTGTCTATAGTCAACAATTGGCCGTAATGTTTGGTCTTTGTTTCGGACAAAAAATATACCTGCTCCTGCTGGAGAGGTTGAAGGTCTTATGAAACCTTTTCGCAAGTTTTCATTTATGTAGTTTTTTAAAGTTTGTAGTTCTGGTTCTGAGAGGGGAAAAATATGTCCATATGGTATATCAGAACCTGGGATAAGATCTATTGGGCAGTCATATGGACGATGGGGAGGCAGATTTTCCGCCTCTGTTTTACTAAAAACTTGTTTAAGGTCCTGATACTCAATGGGAAGTTCTGATTCAGTTAAGGCTAGGAGTGGTATTTGTGGATTACATGTTGTCCTACAATATTCTGAACTAAACTCAAATGTACTAGTTGTCCAGTTAATTGTAGGATGATGTGTTTGTAGCCATTGTAACCCTAGAACTATGTGAAAAATCGGAGACTGTAAGACATCAAATTTAATGTACTCTCTATGTGATGTATGGGTGGTCACCAGAATCGGTACTGTATGATGTGTTATTGGTCCTGTTTCCAACTGTTTTCCATCAATAAGACGAACCGTTACAGGTTTTTTTTTTGCAATAAGGGGAATTTTATTTAATTTTACATAATCAATATCAATGTAACAGGAAAAAGCTCCGGAGTCTATGACTGCTTTAGAGTGGAGGAGATGTTGATCCCACTGCAATGAGATAGGGAGTAAACAGTTAGTTACTTCTGTATTAGGAGAGGGGGTTACTGAACTGAGTATCTCTGGCTTACCCTTTTTCTGCTTCTTGAGGGTTGGGCAGGCTGTGACCTCATGATCTTTTGAACCACAGTAAAGACATAGATGATTTGTCCTTCGTCTCAGTTTTTCTTCTGGGGACAGGGGTCCTCTGATTACTCCGATGTCCATAGGCTCGTCAGCAGATCGATGTGTGTGTAATGTAACTCTAGGGTCAGTTAGTTTAGTATGTGTGTCATAGTTTGATTTTTCTAACTTTCTTTCCCTAAGCCTGTGATCAATTTTAATTGAAAGCTGCATTAATTGTTCTAGATCATCTGGCAGATCAATTCTGGCGAACTCATCTTTGATTGACTCTGAGAGTCCAATCCTAAATTGATTTCTTAGGGAAATCTGATTCCAGCCAGAATCTTGCTGCCAAATTTTTAATTCTGAAATATAATCCTCTACAGCCCTTTTATGCTGTCTGAGAGATCTTAATTTGTTATCAGCTGTTAGCTGTTTGTGTGGATCTTCGTACAAGGAGGAAAGAGCTTTAAAAAACTCATCAATGGAATTAAGTAAGGGGTCATTGCGTTCAAAAAGGGTATCTGTCCATGCCCTAGGCTCTCCTCTGGGGTAGGAGATGACAGTTAATACCTTTATTTTATCTGTTGTGAAGGTTTTTGGTTTCAAAGTGATAAACAGTATACATGAGTTTAGGAACTGCCTAAACTGTTTGCGATCACCAGAAAATTTTTCTGGGGGGCTTACAGGTGGCTCATTAGTTGGCTCTATGTGAGAGTGTGTGGGCTTTATACTATCTTGTATAATTTTCCTAAGTGTTTGGTTTTCCACCTGCAACTCTCTGAGACCAACGTTTAATTGATCTACCTTTTGATCTAATGTTGCAACATAGTTGGAGAGTTCCATGGGATCCATCTTTATGCTGCTTTTTTTCAGGCTTGGTATTTCTGTAACAACCCGATTAGATATTCTAAAGTTGTAGTTGAAACAAATACAATTCTTCAATAAAATACTTTCAGAAATTACACTTCCAAAATTATGTGTATGTCTCTTTAAATCTTTACCATTGTTAGTCTGGATAACAATTGTAATGATCATAAGAAGTTTTATATGTTGAGCTAAGGAATGGAGTAACATATGCTTAATGTTACCCTTGATATCCCTTTTCTCATTGGAAGCATAGGATGGGTATGGCAGAAACATAAATGAAATTCAAATAAGCAAGAATATATAATGCAGATTGATATAGCGAAAATAGATAAAGTTATAGGTAACGAGTTCTGGCTCACCAACTTGAAGAAATGAGAGAGCAGGAGAAGCGGCAGCAAATAGTGTCGAGCAGTTAGAAGGTGAAGCTGTTCTCAGTGTGAATATTACTGGAAAGTCCGGTGGGAGCAGGTTGAACGAACTCGGCGTCAGCGTGGAGTCAGTGTGAGTTGTTGGAGCGGCCGCCCGTGACGTCAGAGGAAGTTCCGATGCAGTACAGTGCTGGAAGAGTGACAGGTGAAGTGGAGCAGTGATGCAGCTGCAAGCAGTAAGTTCAATGTCAGAGACAGAGGTAACTCTCTCAGAGGCAGGGCAAAATTAGGCAGGCAATAGCAATCCTCAATAATGAGCACAGGAAGAAAGACAGGCTGAGTATTGACAGGAGTCAACCAGCTAATACCAAGCAATGAAGCTATAGGCTTCATTGCTTATAAATGAGATTGAAACGAAAATGAGGCTAGATGCAAAATTAGATCCTTAAAGGGACAGACTGTTACAGATGCTCAAGAGTATGTGAAAGCTTGCATAACTTGTGCTGCCAACAAAACTTCCCGATCCTTGCCTCCCGGCTTACTCCAACCATTGTCCATTCCCAAACAACCATGGACACACATAACAATGGATTTCATTGTGGAGCTTTCTCCTTCTGACCACCATACAGTTATCTGGGTTGTGGTGGATCGCTTTTCCAGACTGGCTCATTTTGTACCCCTAAAAAAACTGCCTTCTGCCCAAGAATTATCGTCTCTTTTTCTCTTGCATGTGGTACAACTTCATGGCATTCCTGTGAATATTGTTTCCAACAGAGGTCCCCGGTTCTTCTCTACCTTTTGGAGAGCCTTTTGTAACCACTGTTTCATTGTCTTCTGGCTACCATCCTCAGACCAATGGACTAACTGAGAGAGTAAACCAGGATCTTGAAGCCTACCTTAGAGCCTTTGTCAACGCTTGCCATACCAACTGGTCTGAGTTGTTACCCCTAGCTGAGCTGGCAAGAAACATTCATTGGCACTCTTCTCAGGGTATCAACCTTGTGTCTTCCCTCTTTCTGCTCAGTCCACTGTGGTTCCTGCTGCAGACCGACACGTTACTGAACTCACCACTCATTGGCAACATATTCGATCTCAGCTACATTCAGCTGTCTCTAGATATAAGAAGTTTGCTGATCGTCATAGAGCTTCTGTAAGTGCCATCTCAGTAGGTGATCGTGTTTGGGTCTCTACTCGACATATTCGTCTACGTCAACCCTGTCACAAATTGGGGCCTAGGTTTATCGGTCCTTACAAAGTCCTGAAAAGACTGTCTCCTGTTGCCTACAAAGTGGCCTTGCCTAAAACCCTGCACATACACCCAGTCTTCCACATCTCACTACCCAAGCCTTACATCAAGAATAGATATACCCGACTCCAAGCTCCTCCTCCTCCGCTCCTGGTCCGTGGTGACTCTGAATATGAGGTAGCTAAGATCCTGGACTCCAGATACAGGCGCAGACAACTGCAGTATCTGATACATTGGAAGGGTTACTCTGTGGCAGATCATTCCTGGGTTCCTGCCCGTGATATGCATGCTCTATATTTGGTCTCCAAATTCCATGCTGCTCATCCTTTGAGGCCGACTGAGAGGGGTGCTATGTCACTCTGCACCGTTCTAGCTGTTGCTAGGGGCGCGGCGTCTTCTTCCCTGCTCTTTGCCAGGGGCTGTGTCGGCAGCGCTGACATCCTCGCCGCGCGCTCCTCTCTCTGTGGCACGAATCCTGCGCCTATGTAAGTTTCTCAAAAACGATCTATCACTGCCCAAGTATAGGTGTTACTTTGTGTGCTCCTGGGTGTGATAGATTGTTACTTCTCTGATTGCTTTATTGATATACTGCTGCTGAACTCTGCCTGTCTGACTACTCTGCCTATTAACCCCTAAATTGCTGGATTGATATACTGCTGCTGAACTCTGCCTGTCTGACTACTCTGCCTGTTAACCCCTAAATTGCTGGATTGATAGACTGCTGCTGAACTCTGCTTGTCTGACCACTCTGCCTGTTAACTCCTATATTGCTGGATTTATATACTGCTGCTAAACTCTGCTTGTCAGTCCACTCTGTTTGATTAAACCCTATTGTTCTGGATTGTCTCTCTGTTGCCAAACCCTGCCTGATCATTCTAGTGGTTTCCCCTTTGGACTGCTTTACCGTTGACAAACCCTGCCTGCCTGATCATTCTAGTGGTTTACCTTTGGACTGCTTTGCCGTTGCCAGACCCTGTCTGCCTGACCCTTCTTGTGGTTTACCCCTGGACTGCCTTTCTCTGATTCCCTGCCTGTTGCCGCCGAAGACCATCCTGCCTATGGTGAGTGCCATTTACCTCATCTTGCGAACTTTCTCTGCTCTGGGATTTTCCCTATCATTCCGGCTCGATGCCAGGATAAGAAGACTACTGGCCGAGTTCGGTCTGATAGTGGAATATCCCACAAGCATTACAATATCAAGTCTGGCAAACCCAAGCAGGCAGTTTCTCATTGGTCTGTCAATGTTTTGAATATCATGGCCTTAGTCTCTGTCAAGTTTTCTGTCCTCCCTTATTTATATGGAGCTTTAGGCTTGGTGTAGAATCCAGTTTGGTTGTTTTGGTACTTGGAAGCTTCACAGTTGTCTGTTAAGCAAGATAAAATTTACTTCCTGGAATAAAAAGTCAGCTCTCCTGTTGGAAGTCAATAAAACATGTTTAGAGAGGGTCATATTGTTATGTATCTATACAGTTTTTTATTTAATTTTTTTTAGCTTTTTTATTATATAAAAAAACAACTGCACAAAGCAGTTTTTAGGGGTTTAAAGTGGCAGGTGTGGGGTGTTAGAAAAAAAAACAGCACTTTACATTGCAGTCTATGGAGAACTGTTTGTTTCCTGTAAATATATATGTATATGCTTATATACATATATATTTACGTGTCACATCAATATATATGTATATAATCATATACATATATATTTTAACATTTGCGGCCCATTGCTGCCTGACTTACTCCCTTCGCTGTGCTAGGTTCTCAGCCGTGTCTCATGGCATGAGAACGAGGCTCCCATTAGAGCCTATGGAAGCGTGCTCTCTTGAGCGCAAAGCTTCCATGCTATGCGACCACAAAGTTGAGTTTGCAATACATCTAACTTGTAATACCAGCACACATTTGCATGCACTGGTATTACTAACTGGAGCACAAATATTGTTTTTGCAAGCAATATTTTGCTCTCCGCTTGTAATCTAGCCCAAAATATTATCAAAAGTAGGAAAACAATTTTTCCTGGTTTATACCCATAGTAACATTCCCCAAGATTTTTAACCATTTTTTGGTCTTTTGAACTTATATAAAGCATTATTAAAGTTGTGCTTCTGTTGCAGATAATTTTTTAGTAGCCTTATAGTTGATTTTCTCTTTTGTCCATACAAGGATCATGAAGACGCTCCTTCGTATCCCTGCTTTAGGTATGAACAAAGAAAAGGCAATTACTATTTTTGATAATAGAATTTCCCAACTTAGGTTTACCAAGCAATTATCCTATATAATAAAAGGCCAGGTATGTTTGTCAGATGCAGTCATGCGCAGTAGAGACTGTGCGAGGACAAACATACCTGGCCTTTAGGATCAACTTCAGAATAGATCAGATCGGCCGTTGCGGGGACGTGGTGGTCGTGGGCGTGGTCGGGTGGAGCTGGTGTGGCGAAGGGGCTTGGTCAACATGGGGGCGTGGTCGGCCTGGGAGTGGGCGTGGGCGTCCGGGAGTGGCCGTGGCCTGAGAGCGACAAAGAGTGGGGAGGGATAGAGAGAGCAAAAGAGAGGGGAAGAATGGTCAAAAGAGAGGGGGAAGAGGGGCAAAAGAGAGGGGGAAGAGGGGCAAAAGAGAGGGGGAAGAGGGGCAAAAGAGAGGGGGAAGAGGGGGCAAAAGAGAGAGAAAAAGAGAGGGGGAGAGAGAGTGAAAGAGAGTTAAATAGAGAGGGGAGAGATAGTTAAAGAGAGAGGGGGAGAGAGTTAGAGAGGGGAGAGAGAGCAAAAGAGAGGGGAGAGAGAGCAAAAGAGAGGGGAGAGAGAGCAAAAGAGAGGGGGGAGAGAGAGCAAAAGAGAGGGGGGAGAGAGAGCAAAAGAGAGGGAGGAGATAGCAAAAGAGGGGGGAGAGAGAGCAAAAGAGAGGGGGGAGAGAGAGCAAAAGAGAGGGGGGAGAGAGAGCAAAAGAGAGGGGGGAGAGAGCAAAAGAGAGGGGGGAGAGAGCAAAAGAGAGGGGGGAGAGAGCAAAAGAGAGGGGGAGATAGAGCAAAAGAGAGGGGGGAGAGAGAGCAAAAGAAAGGGGGGAGAGAGAGCAAAAGAGAGGGGGGAGAAAGAGCTAAAGAGAGGGGGGAGAGAGAGCTAAAGAGAGGGGGAGAGAGAGCTAAAGAGAGGGGGAGAGAGAGCTAAAGAGAGCCCAAAAGAGAGAAGGAAAGAGAGAAAAAGAGAGGGGGAAGAGAGAAAGCAAGGGGTGGGACCGCTGTACAACAAAAAATGGCCCGTGTGCATGGGCTTTAGGACTAGTTATATTATATTTCTATGTGCAAAATGTCCCAAAACATCATAAGCCTATATAATTTGTTTCAAGCAGTGATTGCCTGGCCCTCAAGGTTTGCCAAGATTTAGCTTATAATTCTGCTGAAGGAACCTTTTTAAAGTTAAGATGATTTTTAGAACTTTTATACCTTAAAGGAATAGTCTAGTCAAAATTAAGCTTTCATGATTCAGATAGAGCATGCAAAAGAACTGAAACAAGGGGGCAGCCTGCAGAAGCTTAAATACAAGGTAATCACAAAGGTATAAAGTATATTAATATAACCGTGTTGGTTATGCAAAACCGGGGAATGGGTAATAAAGGGATTATCTATCTTTATAAACAATAAGAGCTAGAGAAGACTTTCTCTTTAAGCAGGATAATAAATAATAATTCAGGCAGCAAACAAAAGGAAAACAGTTACTGGCAACCAGGCCAGAACAGCAGGGTCATACACAGGCATCGGAGTCAAAAGCAGGTCAAGAGACATCAGGGTATCACAAGAAATGGTAATCACACACACCGAAAGACAGGTTGACTTAATACAAGGGCCCAGTGCAGTGTGTGAGATAAACTTTTAAAGACTATGCCAATCTATAATCACACTGTCTGTATAACTATGGTATAAATGCATTAAAATTTACATGTTGTTAATATCTCGATGGACCTCCGCTTCCGCGCATCGACTGCTCCACCTCCACAGGGATGAAGAAGATGACGGTCCCACGATAGATGAAGATGGAACCATCTGGATGAAGATGCTTCACCGCTGGGATGAAGATCTTTCGCCGGACTTCAGCAACTGTGCGTACCGATTTTGGGGTTAGTGTTAGGGTTTTTTTTTTTTTTTTTTTTAGATTAGGGCTTTTAATGGGCCAAAAAAGAGCTAAATGTCCTTTTAATGGCAATGCCCATACAAATGTCCTTTTCAGGGCAATGGGTAGATTAGTTTTTTTTAGTTATCTTTTTTTTTGTGGGTTTGGGGGAGTGGGGGTTTGTAATGTTAGGGGGGGGGTTTGTTTTTATTTTTTGCAAAAGAGCTGTTAACTTTAGGGCAATGCCCTACAAAAGGCCCCTTTAAGGGCCCTTGGTAGTTTATTATAGATTAGGGTTTTTTTTATTTTGGGGTGGTTTTTCTTTTTTAAAATGGGGTATTAGAATAGGAATAATTTTTATTATTTTGTATAATTTTGTTGGTTATTTTTTGTAATGGTAGTTTTTTTTATTTTTTGTAATTGTAGTGTTTATTATTTTTTGTAATTGTAGTTTTAATTTTTTTTGTATTGTTGGGTTTTTTATTTTTGTAATGTTAGTTTTTTTTATTTTTGTAATGTTAGGTTTTAGTGTAAGCTTAGGTTTTACTTTTATTTCACAGGTAAGTTTGTATTTATTTTAACTAGGTAGTTAGTAAATATTTATATTTTAGCTAGCATAGGTTTTATTTTTATTTCACAGGTAAGTTTGTATTTATTTTTAAATAGGTTGTTAGTTAATAACTGTAAATTTAATTTAGGTCTAATTTAATTATGTTAAAGTTAGGGGGTGTTAGGTTTAGGGGTAAATAGGTTTAGTTAGTGTTGGCGATGTCGGGGAATGGCAGTTTAGGGGTTAATAGGATTATTTAGTGATTTAGTTAGTGTCGGCGATGTCGGGTAACTGCGGTTTAGATTAGAACAATTAAAAATTCTTAATATGAATAAAGAATGGATCCGAAAATTTGGAAACTGATTTATTCATTTTCAGAATTTTTCTGGATTTTAGTTATGGTGCCGATTCTGAAAGTCAAAGCAGAGAAAAAGGGCGCCTCCTAGTGTAGCCAATACTTCACAAGCAAAATATTTAGAATTCAAACATACTCACAATGTATGAAGGCAGAGGTAATGCCTAGGAAAACGATCTGGGAACTTCACAGTGTCACAGCAGACTGTGCACCGTGCCGAGGCTGCTCCTCCTAAGGTCAGAATGAAATTCTGCAATCTGGAAAAGTGAAGGAAAGAAGAGGGCGACCGCTAGTGCAGATCAATCGGAGAGAGAGTGGGTATCAGCTTATAATGACAAAGGAATACTCACACATTCAATTGCACACTATAGTGCAAATGGAGCGTACTAGGTATATTACAGTGACCTAGTGCACATATCAACCCAGGTAATGTTCAGCTGCAACTGTAGATGCGTTCCAGACAAAGCAGTGAAAAACGAAAAACGAAAGGAGACTCTAGAGTATAAAAATTATATTATATTTAATATAAAATTTCTTAAAAAACAATACACGAATGTTTTTCGTTTTTCACTGCTTGCCGCCATGCATAACGCCCCTTGTTATGACCAAATAACTCAATCTTTGTTTCATCAGTCCACAGCACCTTCTTCCAAAATGAAGCTGTCTTGTCCAAATGTGCGTTTGCATACCTCAAGCGACTCTGTTTGTGGCTTGTGTGCAGAAAAGGCTTCTTCCGCATCACTCTCCCATACAGCTTCTCCTTGTGCAAAGTGCGCTGAATTGTTGAACAATGCACAGTGACACCATCTGCAGCAAAATGATGTTTTAGGTCTTTGGAGGTGGTCTGTGGGCTGTTTTTGACCGTTCTCACCATTCTTTGCCTTTGCCGCTCCGATATTTTACTTGGCCTGCCACTTCTGGCCTTAACAAGAACTGTACCTGTGGTCTTCTATTTCCTCACTATGTTCCTCAAAGTGGACACTGACAGCTTAAATCTCTGCGATAGATTTTTGTAGCCTTCCCCTAAACCATAATGTTGAACAATCTTTGTTTTCAGGTCAGTTGAGAATTGTTTTGAGGCCCCCATGTTGCCACTCTTCAGAGGAGAGTCAAAGATAACAACAACTTGCAATTGGCCACCTTAAATACCTTTTCTCGTCATTGGATGCACCTGTCTATGAAGTTCAAGGCTTAATGGGCTCACCAAACCAATTGTGTGTTCCAATTAATCAGTGCTAGGTAGTTACAGGTATTCAAATCAACAACATGACAAGGGTGCCCAAATGTATGCACCTGTCTGATGCATATTGCACATTTTCTGTTAATCCAATAAACCTCATTTCACTACTGATATATTACTGTGTCCTTCAGTTATTTGATAGATCAAAATGAAATTGCTGATCCAAACACCCAATTATTTATAAATGAAAATCATGGAAATTGTCAGGGGTGCCTAAACTTTTGCATTCAACTGTATGTATATATATATATATATATATATATATATATATATATATATATATATATATATATATATATATATATATACATATAAATAAAAGCCTGTGCAATTATCAGCAAATGTGCAACATTATGGATTTACTGTTTCTGGATTCTGCATATCTATGTTCATGGAATCCTATAGCTCTATATTTAGCCCCTCTACTCCCGTTTTAAATGAAGTGGTTGTTATGGGTACCAAATAAGGAAAGTAGACATTCTTGGATACAAATAGCTACCCTGTGTCTTAGATCACTGTCTGGAAATGGGTGTTACAAGGTATAAAAATATACATACGAGAAGCAATCCAAAAGTTTCACATAGATTATATGAGTTTGAATTACGTAGTTTTACGTTGTTGAGAGATGTCTATTTGAAAGTGACATTTGGTTTTATTTGTGTATCCTGATTTTGCAGGCTATGAACACATCATTCCTTTTCTTAGCACATAATATGCTACATTGGCTCTCTATGAAGACCTGCATACATTACATGTTTATGACTTTGTTACCGGTAAGACTTGCTTAAAGGGACATTCCAGCCAAAATTGGAATCCACATGGATCAATTTCATTTTTGAATAGAAGTATTTTTGTAATATATATCTACTAGAAAAAATGCTTCTAATAAAAGTTATAGCTGTTTCAAAAGTGTATTTAAGTATGCACCGTGCACTAGCATTTTAAACACAACACTTACTCAGTATGCCTAAGGTGCTTGTACCATCTGGAAATGACTCAATTTGTTAATTGTTGACATAATACAAGCCCTACTGGTGCTCTGAGCAGCTGCAATATTTAAAATGCTGGTGCACTGAGAATATCTAGCTATGCTTCACATGCACGTGCAGAAAAAAATGTTAACACACAAGCAGTGATAATTTTTACTAGAAGCATTTTTGCCAATACATGTATATTGCAAATATGTTTCTATTCAAAGATGTAATTCATCTATGTGCATTTAAAATTTGACCGGAATGTCCCTTAAAGGGACATTAAACACTTTGAGATGATAATATAAAATGATAAATTGTATGTATAAAAAAACTCTGTGATATACTTTCATTATTTATTTTGTCCCCTTTTTCTGTAATTCCATTCTGAAATTGTGAGCTTTTCAGTTCCTGTTAGAAATGGAAGAGCACAACACTTTTATATTCCAAACAGCGATTGGCTGCACACTCTAGTTACTTATTTATAACTGTCTCTAATTGGCCACATCAGAGAAGGTAACCTAAGTTACAACATGGCAGCTCCCATTGTTTTATAGACACTAAAACTTTACACCTATTTTGTCAATATTTAAACTGCAAATTAAACTTTAAAAAAATCTACCTGTTATTCTCCGACTAATCTTGTCTTTGAATGCATCATTCTATCTAGCATTTATTTAGTGTTTAATGTCCCTTTAAGGGGATATAAAAGTGAAAAAAAATATGTGTGTTTTTTTTTATTTAATGCACTGTTTCTTGCCAGTATAAGACCTACACAATAAAGGGCCCTGGTGCAAAATATGTTTTGCCCCCAATTTAGGTAACTCAGTAATAACCAATAGTAATAATCAACATGCTTCTCTGTATAATGATTACATATACTGTATATATATATATATACACACACACACATACTTGGGTCCTTGTGCCACTGCGCCTGCTGCACCAATGGTAGTTCTGCCCCTGTTTCTTGCATATACCTATGTGCTTAATCTGGGTAAAGGGGTTAGACACCTAAGTCCTGATGATCTAAAGCTCTCCGCTCTGGCAAGATTTTTTAAGAAGTACTGTGAGGTCCCACAAAGAATATTAGAAAGGCAAATTTCAGCTTGAAGGCTGTTTATCTCGCTATGCAGGTTTCTGGGTTTGAAGGAGAGACACCTACATTGAAATACAATGCTTACAAACAATCTCAAATATTTTGCATGATTTCTCTCTATACATGGCATATGTTTGATCATCAGACCCATAGGTCCCTAATCTAAAACCAAAAATTGTTGGCAAGGGAGAAGGAGGATGGGTCACTACACTACAAAAAAGAAATGCACTAATTTGTTACTGGCAGACTAGCTGCTAATAACAAAGAAGTTGGGAAACAGTAGGAGGAGATGGGTTAGAGAGCTGTTTGGGGGTTGTGGAGGTGAGAGGACGAGGAAGGAACCCTACACTACAGAAATAATAAATAAATAACTACTTAAAGGGACACTGAACCCAAATTTTTTCTTTTGTGATTCAGATACAGCATGAAACTTTAAGCAACTTTCTCATTTACTCCTATTATCAAATTTTCTTTATTCTCTTGATATCTTTATTTGAAATGCAAGAATGTAAGTTTAGATGCCGGCCCATTTTTGGTGAACAACCTGGGTTGTTCTTGCTGATTGGTGGATAAATTCATCCACCAATAAAAAAGTGCTGTCCAGAGGCCTGAACCAAAATAAAAGCCTAGATGCCTTCTTTTTCAAATAAAGATAACAAGAGAACGAAGAAAATTTGATAATAGGAGTAAATTAGAAAGTTGCTTAAAATTGCATGCTCTATCTCGTCCACTGAAAGCTTTAATTATGCCAAATTTTTTTTTTAATAATAATATATGTATGAAGCCCAATATCAAAATGCTGGCGTGTGTTCTGTGATATTCAGAACCATGACACTGCAATATATTAAAGGGACATAAAAACCAAAATGTTTCTTTCATGATTCAGATAGAGAATACAATTTTAAACAACTTTCCAATTTACTTTTATTATCACATTTCCTTAGTTTTCTTGTTATCCTTTGTTGAAAAGCAGGACGGTAAGTTTAGAAGAGTGCACGTGACTACAGTACTATATGGCAGCAGCTGTGCAACAATGTTATACATTAGCAAGAGCATTCGATGGCAGCACTATATTTCCTGTCATGTAGTGCCCCAGACATGTGCACGCTACCTATCTAAATATCTCAGAAACAAAGAACAAAAAAAATTTGATAATAGAAGTAAATAAAACCTTTTTTTTTTTTAAATTGTATTCTCTGTCTGAATCATGAAAGAAAAATGTTCGGTTTCATGTCCCTTAAACCCACTGATTGCTTGGTTGGTGCAGGAACCCATTTATATTTGCCGTTTACTAACCACAACAAATTAGGTCCTTTAAAGGGACTTGCAACACAAAGATATTTAGATAGAATATGCAGTTTTAAACAATTTTCCAATTTTCTTTTATTATAATTTGCTTCGTTTTCTTGTTATCCTTTGCTGAAGAAACCGCAACTGCACATGAGTGAGCCAATAACATGAGCCACCAACTAGCAGCTCCTGAGCCTACCTAGGTATGATTTTCAACAAAGGATACTAAGAGAACAAAACAAATTAGGTAATAGAAGAATATGCTCTGTTTGAACCATGAAAGTGGGGAAATGGGGTTGATGTCACTTTACTTAAAGAATATTCTAGAGCCTTTTTGATGGATGTGCAATGACAGTTTATATGATACCTTGGAAGAGTTAAATATATTTTTATTTATCCCTTCCTTTACCAAGTCTGGGAATAGTATTTTTAAAGACAAAGTAAAGTATCCCAAAAGAAAAAAACTGATTTGCAAACGTTATTTCTATGACAAGCAATGTGCAGTGACCTCTGCTGGATAAACTTTAATAATTTTAGAAGCATTCATGGGTTGATCGCATTCCATGTGCAGTAGAGTAGCCTTTAAGAGGTCATGCGTTTTAGAACATACACAGGCTAAAAAAAAAAGTTAAATATGTTAAAATATGAAAATTATCACAACAATATTTTTTTCTGCAGCAAAAAAAAACAGAATTGTTTAATAGCAGTGCATTACAGCTATAAAACTACCTGAGAATTGTATTATTATTACTATATATAGTGTTTACTTGAAACTGTTTAACATATGTTTTAATCGTTTTTAATTTAGCTGTATATAGCATAAAATAATGATAATAATAATAATTGTATTGCTTTGTTGAAACGCTACGTATAAAGAAAAACAGAAAACAGTGATCTTAGTTTTGTAATAAAAATAGTAAGTACCGCACGTCATCCAACATCAAAACTGGTTTGTTAACACACCAGGATGGCCGAGTGGTTAAGGCGTTGGACTTAAGATCCAATGGACGTATGTCCGCGTGGGTTCGAACCCCACTTCTGGTATGAGTTTTAGATGCCACAATATTATACACTAAATGAAATAAACAGAAAATTAATTCTCAGCAGAAATATTAATTGATGAAATATATAGATTATGAAGATATATGCTAGATTATTTGGTACCTCAGTTAGTGTTGGTATATATATATATATATATATACATATATATATATATTTTTTTTTTTAAATTATAAAATATTTTTTAAATATTTTTTATATAATTAAACTATATAATTGCACAAGAATAAATGGTTCCTATATACTAGCAAAATAAAAAAATATAATTTGGTGTGGTAATGTAACTTCATTCATATAGGTAAAAATACACAATCATCCTTAATGTAATTATATACCAGGATGGCCGAGTGGTTAAGGCGTTGGACTTAAGATCCAATGGACGTATGTCCGCGTGGGTTCGAACCCCACTTCTGGTATGAGTTTTAGATGCCACAATATTATAGACTAAATGAAATAAACAGAAAATTAATTCTCAGCAGAAATATTAATTGATGAAATATATATAGTTTATGAAGATATATGCTAGATTATTTGGTACCTGAGTTAGTGTTGGTATATATATATATTTTTTTTTAAATTATAAAATATTTTTTAAATAATTAAACTATATAATTGCACAAGAATAAATAGTTCCTATATACTAGCAAAATAAAAAATATAATTTGGTGTGGTAATGTAACTTCATTCATATAGGTAAAATTAAACAATCATCCTTTAAGTAATTAATATACCAGGATGGCCGAGTGGTTAAGGCGTTGGACTTAAGATCCAATGGACATATGTCCGCGTGGGTTCGAACCCCACTTCTGGTAACAGTTTTTGACTTTGTGAATTTAGGTTTCCAAACCTTCCAAGATAGATTAAAACGTTAATTATATACAAACAAGGATATACTCAATCTTGTTTACATGTGACAGATCTAGATGCTTTGCTGTCAAAACACATTTAGTCATATGATTTAATATTTTATCAGTAAGCTATTATTTAATCAAAACTATTTTGATGTTTAGTTTAAGGAGCAACATTTCTAGATATACAGTTAAATCATTTATAATTTAAAAATATTTAATATGGAAAAGATAATGTGATATTATAATAATAAAATTAAAATATATATAATTTATTATTAAAATAGCTAAAAATACACTTCCATTGATGTTATGTAATACCAGGATGGCCGAGTGGTTAAGGCGTTGGACTTAAGATCCAATGGATATATATCCGCGTGGGTTCGAACCCCACTCCTGGTATGTGTTTTATAATATATATATATATATATAAATAGCATATAAGTATGACATCGTGATAATGTACTAGAACGCTTTATATCAAATAGCATAACCAATTATCATTATAATTTATGTTCCACAAGTGTATAAAATAAAAAGCAACCCTTATCAAATTCAGCAGCAACAACTTATATACTTATAAGTGCATTACAAAACACAAGCTTGAAGCTGCCTCAGCTTTTTTTTTTTTATAAAAACTTGGTTATATTTAGAAACCATTACATGTAATAATGAAAATCGTTCGTTTTCAATGCCCTGCAGTTCTTTCATCCAAGGTGCTCATATGTACACTAAATTAAGGTGTATATTCGTATGCATTGTTTTAATTAAAATCATTATCTCAAATGATAAAATATATGGGCAGAAAAAAACCCTGCATTTTTACGATATATTGTTATCGTTGATGCATATAAGAAATAAAAAGTACTAACTAAACAATTTTCTTTCCGCGAAATCACAGAAAATCTCACTAAGTAAAAGTATATCTCAATCATTAAAAGTATATACCAGAAGTGGGGTTCGAACCCACGCGGACATACGTCCATTGGATCTTAAGTCCAACGCCTTAACCACTCGGCCATCCTGGTAGATACGTCAAAAACTTGCGCAACCGCAGTTAATAAAATAAGAATAATGACGTTTTTCTGCATAATAAAGTTACACAATTGAATCCCGCCACTTTTTGTCAGCGTAACGTCCGACTAAGTGAAAAGCAGCACTAAACACATCCGTAAACAACAAATATAAAAGTGTTTCAACTGTATAAAAATACAAATTCTAGTTCCCGCCCTCTTACGCATCAAAAATACCGCCCTCCTCCTTATATGACAATACAATAATTTGCCAGACGCCATAGTGTGGCATCCTGCATATACCTCATAAATATATGTTTATATAGTGCAAATGTATTTATTTTTCTCCCTTCAATGCTCAAAATATGTCAAGCGATAGTTCGTCACAAGGCAAGTGAAGACTCCCCAGATAAACGCGTTACCGCTATGACAATGTTAAAACAAAATGTATATTGTAGAGATAAATTATTCTGAAGATGTGATTGTTTTTTTTTTTACGTTTTTAATAAAAAAAGTACACTTTTATTACTCTGCCCTTTTCAGGCTCGTAGTAATCGTATTTATCTTTTGAATCTAATTTACATAGCTCCTTCTCCACCTCAATACTTCAATTATTCACTGGCTGCTGACAGCCAACAGAAGGAAGCCTTATAAATCGTATCTATTCCAAATGATATCAATAGTATTAGTCGACGACAAACTAGTTATCTTTATATTATGTACCTTCATGAAAATATTATAATGATAGCTTCAAAAATAGTTAATCTTGAAAAGAAATCAATTTATTATTTATCTTACATAGATGACAAAAAAATTGCAACCATGTATTTTTTTTTAATTGTAGTAATTATTTTGTTCCCTTAAAATGAAATATCCCCCTTTGTAAAGCTCCATCGTAAAATTATTTAATAATAAAAACAAGTATTCATTGCTAGCATGCAAAATCTCCAGTAAAAAAACAAAAACAGCTACTGCGTGATCACACCTATAAAACAAGCTAAATGCTCAAGCGCAAAACTAAGCTCTGCATCCCAACTGAAATCTCACGAGATAATGCCCCTTTATCATTTCAATCCTTTTGCAATCCCTCTCATAGTCCCTTTTGCTCACTTCTTTTCCCCTAGTATCACCACTTCTGCCTGTGCTAAAATAAAAAATGAATACTGTATGCATTAAATACATATAAAGATGTGAGTGGGAAGTTTGCCCAGTTCCCCCAAAACCCTCACCCCCATATTTGCATCCATTTTTTTCATAACTGGAGGTCATAGAAACAGGGAGGGGTAATTCACCCCCCATTAAACAGCCAGATAGATTATGTTGATTTGTAGTAAAATAAATATATACTGTATCAGTTTTGGAGTGCAATGGAGTGAGAAAGCATCATGTAATCGAACTATACCTAAAAAAAATAGCTGACCCTCGGTTTGTATTTATATGTAACTAGGTGATAAGCCTGCCCAGAGGGCAGTCTATTAAAAAAGAAAAAACTACAACCCCAAAAGCTAAAATTACCAAAAATAAAAAATGTAGAATTACAGAAAAAAATAAACAAAGCTATCCAAAATAAAAAATTTAAACCTAAACTAATACCCCTATAAAAGTAAACCCCCCCAAAATAAAAACACCCCCTAATCTAATACTAAACTACTAATAGCCCTTAAAAGAACTTTTGTAGGGCATTGCCCTAAGTTAAACAGCTCTTTTTACCTAAACAAATGATCAATTACCCGCTAACAGTAATCAGCACTTTTCCAGCCTTATAAATCCCTAATCTTAAAAAGAACCCCCCCCCCCAAAAAAAAAAAAAAAAAAAATCCTAACTCTAAGCCCCAAATAGGTACTCACCGTTCCTGAAGTCCGGCGGAGAAGGTCTTCTTCCAGACGGCTCCATCATCTTCTATCTTCAGCCGGAGAAGAGCTGTGGATCCTCACCGGCGGTACAGAGCGGAGGTGCGGTTCTGCCTTCCCCGACACGTGGATCCTCAGCGGCGGTCCTCAACGGCGGTGGCCCTCAGCAGCGGCGGCGGCATGGAGGCTCCTCTTCATCCGATGTCCTTCATACACTAAATATTGAATGCAAGGTACCGCAGTCAATTTGGGGTACCTTGCATTTCTATTTGCTGAAATTTTGAAATCAGCCAATAGGATTAGAGCTACTGAAATCCTATTGTCTGTTCAAATCAGCCAATAACATTTCAGTAGCTCTCATCCTATTGGCTGATTTAAACATTTTAGCCAATAGGAATGCAAGGTACCCCAATAAATGAATTACTTTATTATTTTGCAATGTGGGGGTTTGCGGTTTAGGTGTTTGTTAATACTTCGTGCGGGTGGTTAGTTTTTTTGTTATACTTCGTGTGGGAGGTTAGGTTTTTTTTGTTATACTTTGTGCGGGCGGTTACGTGTTTTTAATTTATTTTTTGTAGGCGGTTACGTGTTTTTTTCGATATTTTGTGCAGGCAGTTGCATGTTTTTTTTTAAGGCTTTGGGTTTGCCTACGCTGCATCCAAGTGGATTCTGAAAATGGCAGGGTGGTGAAAAAATACATCTGGAATCCATGGGGATGCAGCTTTGCTGCATCCAGGTGGATACTTTTGGCTGCGCGCACAGCCAACATTCTTTTGGCTGCCTTGCGCAGCCAACATTCTTTTGGCTGCCTCGCGCAGCCAACATTTCTTTGAGGATGTGTGCGCAACGGCGACAGATGCATTACAAACCTTTTCGCCTCTTCATCCCTCCTAAGGACCTCGTCCTGAGGAACAGAGCTGGTTGGCTGGAAGACACCCACAGAGGGTAGAGTGGTGTGAATCTGACATCCTAGCATCAGCTGTGCCAGGCTAAAACATGTGGCTTGGATGGGAGTCGCCCTATAGGCCAAGAGAGCTAGGTACGGCTCAGATTGCTTCAAAATGAACTTTGTTGTTTGAACTGCCCTTTCAGCCTTTGGCCTGCGGGTAATGTGGAATGGACAAATAATAATAATATTAACAGTAGGCGATGGGCTGTTGTTTGTTCTCATTCAGCAGCAGGAGGACGGCCCCTAGCCCATAACTGTTCGCATCAGCACTAACCACACTCATTTTAGAAGGGTCGTAGAACCCTAACACTGGGGCAGACCCCAGCAGGGAATTGACCTGTACAAAAGCTTCTTCCTGTGAAGGACCCCAGAGCCAGGCAACATCTTTCTTCAACAATTCTGTGATAGGGTGTAGTACTGTGGATAAATCTGAAAGGAACCTACCCACATAATTCACAAGGCCCAATATTTGTCTCAGCTTGTGTACATCAAAAGGACTTTTTATCTGTTCAATAGCAAGGATTTTCTCAGGGTCCGGCTTGATGCCATCTCCATTGATGATATGCCCAAAGTAACATAACTCAGATTTTCTAAAATGGCATTTCTCTTTATTTAATTTCAGCCCGGAATCTCTAATGGTCTGCAGCACACAGCTCAATCGCTGATCATGTTCTTCCAATGTAGATCCATACACTAAAATGTCGTCCATGACGACTGCCGTGCCCTTGTTGTCCTTTAGGAGGGAACCAGCGCTACGGAATTTGGCAGCGCTTTACAAATATGATAATAATAATAACTCATATCTTTTTGAAAGATTTCAGGAGCAGAAAGATATCCCGAAGGGGTGTCTGCAGAAGCAAAACCGACCTACCGGTGTGATGAAGGTAGTCAGTTTGCGGCACTGTGGATCTAGAGGTATCTACCAGAATCCGCTGGAAGCATCCAGTGTAGAGAAGAACTTTGCCCCAGCCAGTTTCGAAGCTATGTCTTCAAGCGTCTGCAGCACATATCTCTCTCTTTTCACCGCCTCATTCAGCCTTTTTAAGTCTACGCAGATGCGTACCTTCCCGTTTTTCTTTGCAACAGGCACAAGGAGGCACACCAGTCACTTGCTTCAACAATCTCTTCAATAACTCCCATAATCTTCATACGCAAAAGTTCCTTTTCCACTTGAGGCATGAGAGGGAACACAATTCTACTAGGAGTGGTAATGCTGTATGGGACTGCATCACTTTTAAGTGATATGCGGACTGGGTTGCAATTCAGTAGGCCCAATTCACAAAACATGTCTTCTGAAATCTCATTCACTCTGGCGACCAGGCCCAAACCACAGGCTGCTTTTCTGCTCAATAGGTTGTTAACACACTGACCTCTAATCACATGTATCCACATGGTGAATTTCCTTCTCACAGCTGGCAAGAAATTTCCCCGCACAATCAATGCGGCCACCAGGACTATGAACTTTCGTTGTAACTTTCGCCAGCTGAGGCTGTTAAGGCAGTTTTATGAATGCTGGGGACATAACAGTGATTTCTGCTCCTGTGTCAATCTTGAAGGCAACCTTGGCTACCTAAGGGTAACCCGCCAATCTTCGTCTGAACCAGACTGTTCAACAACAGACCATACAAAGGACACTTCTTGACCCTCCTGGTCATTATCCACCTGCATCTCCATAATGTATTCAGTTTTACACGCCACTTCAAAATGGCCCATTCGGTTACACTTTCTACATCTTTTATCATTAGCGGGGCATATGACATTCTGATCATGGGTACGGTTACACCGCGTGTAAAGAGTCTGCTGCGCCCATCCGCTGCTGGGCCTATCTGTTGCCCTTGGTCTACCGCTCATACTGTGCCATTCACCTGCAGCTCTCCTGAACTGCTGCACTTCATCCACAATACTCTCAGACCTCAGATCAGCACTTTGCTTTTTCACCAGTTCACTCTGGCGGGCCATCCTAATAGCCCCATCTAACGTTAATTCAGCCTCCAATTGTGGCTTCAGTGAGACCTCAGCATCTGCAAATCCTATGACTATTCTGTCTCTGATTTGCTCTTCATATACAACACCAAACTCACAGAATTCAGCTAGTTCATACAGGCTGTGCACAAATGACTCCACAGATTCTCCCAAACGCTGAGCACATTTGTGAAAACAAGCCCTTTAATGAATCACATTTCTTTTGGGCACAAAGTGAACAAAGTGGTGAGTTTGTTCATAATTATTTCAAAGTCAAATTCTTCCCCTTCTTGGAATGTAAAGGCATTAAACGCTGGCTCCACATCTTTCACCATAGAGTATAAAAGAGAATTAACTTGTACTTCACCACTCTCCTTGTCCAGCTTGGAAGCAATCCTGAAGCGTTGAAACCGCTGACGCCATGTGGGCCAAACTGCAGGCTGAGAGAAATCAAAAGACTCAGGTGGGGTAAACTTCGACATCATCATTACTCAGGAAACAGAAACGTAGGCAAGTACTTCTGGCACCATGTCATGAGATGCAGGACACAGCATAGAAGGCACAATGCTATTTTATTGCAGAGCATAGAAGTATGCAGCTTGCACAACACATCTAACTTACACCTAGATTACAAATTTTGCGTTGCTGCTTTTAACGCTTTCAGCGTAAATGCAGGAACGCATTATTTGAAGTCGTGTCAGTATAGCTATACTGCAAGCATTTTAGCCTGTAACGCAACGTCAATTTTGCACTCAAAAAATAACATTTTTGCGTGGGATTTCCATAACACCGGTATTATAGGTTGTGCGGTGAGGCTAAAAAGCTTACATTACAGCCTATACCGACACGATCCATACCGCCATCTGGAGAACAGTAGTTATGGATTTTGTGTAACAAAAATGTTTCACAAAACTCATAACTAAACTGTTACAAAGTACACTAATACCCATAAACAACCTATTAACCCCTAAACCTCCACCCACCTGCATCGCAAACACTATATTAAACCTATTAACCCCTAATCTGCCACCCACCCACTTCGCCAACACTATTTAAATATATTAACCCCTATTCCCCCGCACCCGACATCGCCGCCACTATAATATAATAAAGTTATTAACCCCTATTCCGCTGCTCCCCAACGTCGCTGCCACTAAAAAAAATTATTAACCCCTAAACCTCCAGCCTCCCACATCTGCACCACTAAATAAACCTATTAACCCCTAAACCGCCAGCCCCCCACATTGCAAAACACTAAATTAAACTATTAACCTCTAAACCTAACACCCCCTAACTTTAAATTAAAATTACAATATAACTATATTTAAATAAATAAAAACTTACCTGTGAAATAAATATAAACCTAACATTAAACTATAAATTAACCTAACCTTACTATTCTAATAAAATAAAAAAACTACCAATTAAAATATCTAAATTACAAATTTAAAAACCTAACACTACGAAAAAAATAAATAAATCAAAATTACAACTAAAAAAACAAACAAATCCTACGAAAAAATAAATAAAATCTAAGTTTACAAAACATAATTCAGGGCCGTTTCTAGGGGCGGGCATTTTTAAAAATTTCCTTTTTTTTTTAAAAAAAAATATAGTTTTTATTACAATTGTTGCGCCGGCATGAATGCTAAAGTCTCAGGTCTGTGAGTGACTGTGTCACTGAGAGGCTGGCTGCAAGGCAAGAGCGCTAACTGTCTGAAGAGGAAGGAAGTCAGAGGCAGACAGGCAGTTAGCGCAGGAGGAAGTCGTTTCATTTTCCTGCGCCTTCAGTCTGTCTTTGTCAGTGTGACTGAGTGAATGGCGCGGCTGGCAGTTGCAGTCAGTGACTTTTCCAAAGTGCAGCTTTATCCCCACAGATCTAGAATGTGAGGCAGACAGTAGCGCTTCAGTTGGTTTTTGGCATCAGCATGATCAGCATCATAGAAGGTGCGTGTCCAACACTGCAGTATCCCCAAAGTTAACAAAGGTAAGTTGTGCACTCTCTGCCTCAAATGCTGCGCCCCAGAGCTGTAATTGAGCACATAGACCACCCTGAGGGTCGGACCCCTGCTTTCTGAGCCACTGAGTGCCCTGGCCTCTCACCACCTGAACTCCTCCTGGGGGTTCCTAAACTAAAAGTCAGACACTGTCATTGTCGAGAGGTTGCCGGGCTGATCCACTGACTCCAGCCTGCTCCTGAACACAACTCCTTGGTTTCACAGCTGTCTGTACAGCTGTAAAGGTGCCAGCACTGTCTATGTTGCTGCCTGGGTAGGAGGTAATATGGTAGTTGTATATAGAGAGCAAGATACTCTACAAGGATAATGTAAAATATTCTGCTGTCATATTTTATCTAATATTATACTTCTGTATGCAGAATTCAATACTTCACTCCGTATCATCAATATCTATTCACAAAGCTCCCAGCACTGATTATATTGCTGTCATATTTTATATAGTATTATACTTCTGTACTCATTCAATACTTCACTCACTATCATCAGTATTTACTCACAATGCTTAGAGCACTGAGTATACTGCTGTCATATTTTAGCAGTATACTCAGTGCTGTGAGCATTGTGAGTAGATACTGATAATAGGGAGGGAAGTATTGACTGAGTACCGAAAGCATAGTAAGTATTATATCTGACAAGTGTGGAGAGGATATTGATGATAGGGAGTAGACAGAGTGAGGTATGGAGTATCAGTAAAAAGTGTGATAAGGAAAGCAGGGTACTCAGGGAGGGCATTGTGTTAAATACTGTGGGGGTGATAAAAGACATGATACTGCAGGTACACAGAACAGGATACTGCAATACTCAAGCAGAGAGAACAGGATGCCAGGGGCATAAACCAGGATACAGGAGGAGAATAAAGAATTGCATAGTGAGGGGGCAAAGGACATTATACTGCTCAGTCACTTAAAGTTTAAAGCAAAATCCTCCTTAGAGGGACAGTCTAGTCAAAATTAAACTTTCATGATTCAGATAGGACATGCAATTTTAAACAACTTTTCATTGTACTTTTATCATCAAATTTGCTTTGTTCTTTTGGTATTCTTTGTGGAAAGCTAAACCTAGGTAGGCTCATATGCTAATTTCTAAGAATGTTGATGGCCGCCTCTTATCTCAGTTAGACATTGCTAGTTTATGTGTGTTAGACAGTTAGACACTGCTAGTTTATGTGTGTTATATAGATAACATTGTGCTGATTCCCATGGAGTTCTTTATGGGTGGGTCAGCACTGATTGGCTAATTTGAGGGGGGCCCACATTTTGGAATTTTGCCCTGGGAGCCGGACTCTCTAGAAACGGCGCTGAAATAATTAACACTAAAATCACAAAAAAATAAACAAAATTATCAAAAATAAAAACAATTACACCTAATCTAATAGCCCTATAAAAATAAAAAAGCCCCCCTAAAATAAAAACACCCCATAGCCTACAATAAACTACCAATAACCCTTAAAAGGACATTTTGTAGAGCATTGCCTTAAAGAAATCAGCTCTTTTACCTGTAAAAAAATACAAATTCCACCCAACAGTAAAACCCAACAAAAAAAACCTAAGCTACCCATTGCCCCTAAAGGGGCATTTGTATGAGCATTGCCCTTAAAAGGGCAATTAGCTCTTTTGCATTGCCCTTAAAAGGGCATTTAGCTCTTTAACAAAGCCCAAAGCCCTAATCTATAAAAAAAAAAAAACACCCCCCAAAAAAACCCCCAAAAAACCTAACACTAACCCCAGATGATCTACTCACAGTTTCTGAAGTCCGGACATCCATTTCCATCCACGCGGCGAGGTCTTTATCCAGGCGGCAAGGTCTTCATCCATCTGGGGGTGTCTTCTATCTTCATCCCGGCGGCACAGAGCCATCCTTGAAGCTAATCCCATCCTGCGCAGAGCGTCCTCTTCATACGGTCGCCGCCGTACACTGAAGTTAAATGCAAGGTAGCCGTTTCAAAATGGCGTACTTTTTAATTCCTATTGGCTGATTTGATTCTTCAAATTCAAATCAGCTAATAGGATGAGAGCTTCTGAAATCATATTGACTGTTCAAAACAACCAATAGGATGAGAGCTACTGAAATCCTATTGGCTGATTTGAACAGCCAATATGATTTCAACTGCAGTGTACGGCAGCGACCGTATGAAGAGGGCGCTCCGCACAGGATGGGATCAGCTTCCAGGATGTCTCTGTGCTGCCGGGATGAAGATAGAAGACGCCCCCGGGATGGATGAAGACCTCGCCGCCTGGATGGAGATGGATGATTAGAGTTTGAACACTCCTGATTTGCATTCTCAATTCCTTGGATATCATTTTATATCCCTTTCCTGTTTTATACAGTCCAACTACCTTTTTCCCACAGATCCTTTGACAATTCTTTTGCTTTCCCCATGACTCACAATCCAGAAACGTCAGTGCAGCACTGGATGAAAGATGCAAGGGTCTGTCAGGAGTCCAGAAACTCATTGACCTTTTAAACACACACACACATTGCAAGCAAACAGATCACAGGTGAGGATGGTTACCTTTAATAGCCATTCAAACCCCTTTGTGTCAACTTGTGTGCATATTATCAGGCCAAAATCACCAGGGTATGTAAACTTTTGATCAGGGTCATTTGGGTAGTTTCTGTTGTCATTATGATTTAAAAAGAGTAAACACAGTTGATTAATAATAAATGGCTTCAGCCTAACACTAACCATGAGTGAAAGAAAAGTTTTTGTGTTATCATTCATATTCTCTGAAAAATGGCCAAGAAATCATAAATTCTGCCAGGGTATGTAAACTTATGAGCACAACTGTATAACTTACTTTTAAATCTAGCCGTGCCATTCTAATACCCCACGCTCCGGCCACTCACTTCAAAAGTAATATTTTTTGGTGAGCTAATGGTTTGAACTGTTCTCCAATTGGTGTTCTAGCCATACAGCACTTTTATTGTAGCTGGCTAGTACAAAGAGGTGGAGCTTCAGTATTTGGTACCTTTAAGATATTAAAACAGAAGAATAAATTTGAAAAGGGCTGCATGAACAGGATAAAATACACTAACATAATGAGTAGTAGTAACCATTCTAGGGTATTTTGGCCTGCCCAGAAGTTTAATATCCCTTTAACCTATCTACCAGCACACACTTACCACTCACTTTAGAGCATGGCTCATTCATATCTTGTACAGAAGAGGGAAGTCCAGTGAGCTGTGCATCATTCACTCTCAGCGCTTTGCTAGCGCATTTAAGCAGTGAGAGCAGAATGCCATTAGATTTGCAGCACGCCATTCCGCTATCACAACTGTGTTGATTTTTCCACTTATCTGTTATGAATTTTTGGCTTATATCAGTAGGTGTAATGATTTAGTAGAGAGTGAGGATGGATCACAACTGCAGAGTATGCAAAATAAATGATTTGTATCACTTTTGGCAAATGGACTATTGAACAGCATAGACCAAGCTGCTTTAAGTGAAGTTGTTATTCTCAAGTAATTGAATTGCAGATCAGAAACTTGTCTGGCAACAAATGATGTAAATCACATATGCTGTTGAATGTCACAGCAATAGTATAAACATAAACAAAGGCTGGATCAGAAGAAATGTAAAAAATAAAACAATTTCTTAGTAGCAAACTTTAGTGTTCAGCTAGCTCCCAGTATGATAAATCTTGATAAAGAAAAGCAGAGTTCCAGAAAGCAGGTAGTGTTGCTATTAGTGCTGGAGTAAGATATAACAGTTCAGTGTGAAGTGTAACTCTCAGTTTTAGACACTGTTAGTTAGTTTGTCACAGAATGGTATACACATGTGCTGATAGTCTTGCGGACAGTAGAGCAGCAGGGAAAAGCAAAGTTCAAGGTTTATTTGTACAGCACAGCTTAAAGTAACTACAGTGCTTACCCCCAGTCACCGGATGGTGTGAAATAGAAGCAGAATTAATTCTGAGATGTCCTTGTACTTAGTCCGTGGGAGGTTGTTTGTAGATGAGTTGCACTGTGTTGCAGTGGAAGAGAGATTGAAGTCCGCTGTGTGAGAAACGCTTCAGTGGCTCAAATGAGATAGCAACTCAGAGGGAGAAGGCAGCAAACACACTGCAGTATGAAATAAGTCTCTGTTGTAGCGTGCACGCTTAAAAGAAAAACTCGCCTCTGTAAAAGTTTATGTAGGCAAAATGAGCATATGAACCAGCAGTAAAAATAAGTAATCCCAAGGTAGTAGCTGGTTCAGAAATTGGAAGAAAAGCAGACTGGTTTGTTTTCAGAGAAAACACACAGCAAGTGGAAAACAGACAGACTTCAGAGCTAGTCTAGAAACTTAATAATTAAGCACCTGTCTGCAGTCAGCTGATGCCTTAAGTACAGGTAAGGCTGAAGTCAGGTGAATGGGAAAGGCATAGGTAAAACATGGAGTGGAATCCATACATAAGGTGAATGGGAAAGGCATAGGTAAAACATGAAGCGGAATCCTTACATACGCCCCCCTTCAAGCAAGCCGATCCTCGGCTTGATGTTTAGGTCTAAGAGGATATCGTCTGTGGAAACGGGAGATGAGTCTAGGTGCATCTATATTGGTATAAGGCTCCCAGGTGTCATCATCAGGTGAGTAGCCTTTCCATCTGACCAGATATTGTAAGACACCTTTATGCCGTCTGGAATCCAGGAGGTCTTGAATTTCATAAGTGTCCGGATCCAGGGGTACAGGTACAGGTGGTAAAATAGTTTTCACTGAAGGATCATCTGAAGCTGGTTTAAGAAGGGACACATGAAAAGTAGGATGGATGGGTATAGAACTGGGAAGGTCCAGAGTAACTGCATTTGGGTTAACAACGTGAGTGATAGTGAACGGTCCGATATATAATCCTGCTAGTTTTTTACTGGGAACAGGGATTTTGATATTTTTTGTCGAAAGCCAAACTTTATCGCCTATGGCATAAGATGGTGATGGTCGTCTGCGTAAGTCGTAGTATTTCTTCTGTGAGGTCTGAGCCTGTTGGATATTTGTTTTTAGGAAGTGGAAGTTTTCAGCGAGCTTCTGTAGTAGATCATCTACAGAAGGAGAAATTGGGTTATCCGTTTGTTCCAGGGAAAAATGTGGATGAAAAGCATAATTTGCAAAGAAGGGTGAAACTTTGGTGGATGAATTAACCGAGTTATTGTAGGCAAATTCGGCCAGATATAGGTATTGTGACCATTCATTTTGCTGATAAGAGCAATAACAGCGTAGATACTGCTCTAGCCATTGATTTAATTTCTCTGTTTGGCCATTTGTTTGTGGATGGAAGGCAGTACTTAGGCGATGATCAATTTTCAGTTGAGCAGAAAGACTTTTCCAGAACTTCGAGGTAAACTGAGTACCCCTATCAGTTGTTATGATTGAAGGAATTCCGTGGTATCTGACAATCGAATTTAAGAAGAGTTGTGCTGTCTCACTGGAAGTGGGAAGTTTGTTAAAAGGGATAAAATGAGCCATTTTGGTCAGGATGTCTGTGACAACAAGAATGGTGTTGAAACCTGAACTCACAGGTAATTCAACTATGAAGTCCATGCCGAGATGTAACCAAGGTCTATCAGGTATTTGAATTGGAAGAAGATGTCCATATGGCTTGGCCCTTTCCTTTTTGGAAGTAATGCAGATGGAGCAGTTTGAGATATAGTTTTTTACAGATGTTTCCAAATTTGGCCACCAGTAGGATCTGCTGAGAAGTTCCTTTGTTTTCATAATACCTGGATGTCCAAGGAGAGGTGGATCATGATGTTGTTTAATTAGAGCAGGTCTAAGAATCTCGGGGACATACAAGAGAGTCCCATGATAGTAGAGGTTGTTTCTACAAGATAGTCGGAGTTGAGGTAGCTGAGGATCTGACCGTAAAGCTGTTTGAAGTTGCGTCTTGAAAGTGGACAGTAGACCCAAAAATCTATCTGTGGGAATGATAGAAGTAGATTCCTGAGTGTTTGGAGGTCTAGGGTCTTTCCTAGAAAGTGCGTCCGCCTTTCCATTTTTAGAGCCGGGCCTGTAGATGATTTGATAGTTAAACCTGCTGAAGTATAGGCTCCATCTTACCTGTCGACTAGAGAGAGTTTTATTCCTCTGTAGGAACTCGAGATTACGGTGATCCGTGTAGATGATTATTGGTAAGACGGTGCCCTCCAGGAGATGTCTCCAATGTTCAAAGGCACGTTTTATTGCCAGGAGTTCCTTTTCTCCAACAGCATAGTTCATCTCAGGTGCAGAAAGAATTTTGGAATAGAAAGCTACTGGATGTAGTGGTTGGGATATACTGCGTCTTTGCGAGAGGACAGCTCCAAGGGCATAATCGGAGGAATCCACCTCCAAAATGAATTGGAGAGAAGGGTCAGGAAATTGAAGTATTGGAGCTGAGCAGAAGGAGTTTTTTAATGAGTTGAAAGCTTCAGTTGCTTTGGAGTTCCAGGTGAAAGGTGTACTGGAACTGGTGAGTACAGTGAGAGGTTTAGCAATTTGAGAGAAATTTTTAATAAACTTTCTATAATAGTTGCTAAACCCGAGGAAACGTTGTAGTTCCTTCCTATTTTTTGGTTGTGGCCAGTTTTTTACTGAATCGACTTTGTTAGCCTGCATTTGGATACCTTTTGGGCCAATGGAGTACCCCAAAAAATCTATTTCCTTGGTGTGGAATACACACTTTTCTAGTTTTGCATATAGCCTATGAACTTGGAGCCTGGAAAGTATCCAACTAACATGTTTAACATGTTCTTCAAGCGTGTTTGAGTACACTAGAATGTCGTCCAGGTATACGACCACACAAGTATCAAGAAGATCGTGAAATATATCGTTAATAAAATACTGGAATGTGGCCGGGGCGTTAGTTAACCCGAACGGCATTACCAGGTACTCAAACAGGCCGTATCTTGTCCTAAAGGCGGTCAACCACTCATCCCCTTCTCTTATGCGGACAAGGTTATAAGCCCCTCTTAGATCTAATTTGGTGAAGATTTTGGCATGTTGGAGGCGTTCAATGAGTTCGGGGATGAGTGGTAGGGGATACCTGTTTTTTATCGTAATTTTATTGAGCTCCCTGAAGTCGATGATTGGTCGAAGGGAGTTATCTTTGTTTCTTACGAAGAAGAACCCGGCTGCTGCTGGAGAAACTGAAGGACGTATAAAACCTTTTTTTAAGTTTTCATCTAAATACGTCTTTAAATGATCAAGCTCGGGTTGGCAAAGAGGGTAGAGATGACCGTAGGGAGGAGTGGTACCAGGTTTGAGGTCGATCGGACAGTCATACGACCGATGAGGAGGTAGAGTATCAGCTTCCTTCTTACTGAATACGTCTGCAAACTTCTCATATACTTTAGGTATGTGTGGAGTTTCTGTCAAATGGAAGAGAACAGAATGATTTAGACAGGTTTGCTGGCAATATGGTGAATCAAATTTTACTTCCAAAGAACACCAATTGATCACAGGTTCGTGTAAACGGAGCCATTGTAACCCTAGTACAATGGGGAATAGAGGAGAGGTAATAACATCAAAGGTGATGTATTCCTGATGTGAACCTAGGGTGGATACCAAAATGGGAATTGTATGCTGAGTAATAGGACCAGAAGAAAGTTCAGACCCATCTACAACCCGTATAGAGACAGGAGACAATTTAGTGATGAGAGGTATTTTATATTTTTCAACAATAGCTTTATCTATGTAATTCCCTTGGGCTCCTGTGTCAATTATAGCTTCTTTCGTCATGCGATTGCTGTCCCACTGTAAAGAGAGGGTTAAAGTACAGTGAATTGGTTTATCATGTTCAATCATTGAAGTCAAATGTAAGAGAGACTTATTATTTTTATTTTTACGTAGGGAGGGGCATTCGCGGATAGGATGGTTTGGGCTTCCACAATACATACACAGTCCTTTTGATTTTCTTCTAAACCTTTCTTCAGAGGTCAATGGACCCCTCCTAAAGCCTATATCCATAGGTTCAGGCACACTTGATGAATAAGCAGTTGGAGGAGGATGGAATGATCTCTTGTAAGAAGAATCCCGAATTTGACGCTCTGACTTCCTTTCGCGAAGCCTTCTATCTATTTGCATTGAGAGCTTCATGAAGCCGTCTAAGGAGTCAGGGAGATCAGTTCGGGCTAGCTCATCTTTAACTGCTTCCGAGAGTCCTAGGCGAAATTGGTTTCTTAAGGCAATCACGTTCCATTGGGAATCAATGGCATGTTGTTTAAACTCCGTTATATAAACTTCAACAGGACGGTTGCCTTGCTTTAGTTTCCGCATCTTGCTTTCTGCAGTCAATTGTAAATTTGAGTCTGAATAAAGTTCATCCATGACTGCTAGAAAAGACTGTAGGGATGATAGAATAGGATCGTTGGTTTCAAAGAGCGTGTCTGCCCAGATTCGGGGTTCACCCCGTAGATAGGTAATCATTGTGAGCACTTTAATCTTATCATTAGGATATGTGAGTGGCTTAAGGTTGAAAGTGAGGAGGCAGGCATTCCTATATTGGCGATAGAGACTCCTATCACCATTGAACAAATCAGGTGCTGCAATCTGTGGTTCCACAATAGATTCAGCAGCTTTTGCTTTGGGAGGAGTTGTCTCTCTTATAACCTTAGTTAAAGTCTCATTTTCAATCTTTAGATCTCTAAGGCCTTGACTGAGTTCATCTACTCTTTTAGACAGGTTGTAAACGAATTGGGGCAAATCTGCTGGATCCATATTTTTTGGGCTTAATTATTCTGTAATGATTTAGTAGAGAGTGAGGATGGATCACAACTGCAGAGTATGCAAAATAAATGATTTGTATCACTTTTGGCAAATGGACTATTGAACAGCATAGACCAAGCTGCTTTAAGTGAAGTTGTTATTCTCAAGTAATTGAATTGCAGATCAGAAACTTGTCTGGCAACAAATGATGTAAATCACATATGCTGTTGAATGTCACAGCAATAGTATAAACATAAACAAAGGCTGGATCAGAAGAAATGTAAAAAATAAAACAATTTCTTAGTAGCAAACTTTAGTGTTCAGCTAGCTCCCAGTATGATAAATCTTGATAAAGAAAAGCAGAGTTCCAGAAAGCAGGTAGTGTTGCTATTAGTGCTGGAGTAAGATATAACAGTTCAGTGTGAAGTGTAACTCTCAGTTTTAGACACTGTTAGTTAGTTTGTCACAGAATGGTATACACATGTGCTGATAGTCTTGCGGACAGTAGAGCAGCAGGGAAAAGCAAAGTTCAAGGTTTATTTGTACAGCACAGCTTAAAGTAACTACAGTGCTTACCCCCAGTCACCGGATGGTGTGAAATAGAAGCAGAATTAATTCTGAGATGTCCTTGTACTTAGTCCGTGGGAGGTTGTTTGTAGATGAGTTGCACTGTGTTGCAGTGGAAGAGAGATTGAAGTCCGCTGTGTGAGAAACGCTTCAGTGGCTCAAATGAGATAGCAACTCAGAGGGAGAAGGCAGCAAACACACTGCAGTATGAAATAAGTCTCTGTTGTAGCGTGCACGCTTAAAAGAAAAACTCGCCTCTGTAAAAGTTTATGTAGGCAAAATGAGCATATGAACCAGCAGTAAAAATAAGTAATCCCAAGGTAGTAGCTGGTTCAGAAATTGGAAGAAAAGCAGACTGGTTTGTTTTCAGAGAAAACACACAGCAAGTGGAAAACAGACAGACTTCAGAGCTAGTCTAGAAACTTAATAATTAAGCACCTGTCTGCAGTCAGCTGATGCCTTAAGTACAGGTAAGGCTGAAGTCAGGTGAATGGGAAAGGCATAGGTAAAACATGGAGTGGAATCCATACATAAGGTGAATGGGAAAGGCATAGGTAAAACATGAAGCGGAATCCTTACAGTAGGAAAGGGTTTTTCAGTACTAGATGCAGTAGTTTTAAAGTGAGAATCATTACTTTTCATAATTTCCATATAATTATTTATAATATTAATTAAAATGAGTGCAAAATATTACATATCTTTACTAAAGCTATGTACTTATTCCATAGTTGCTGTTAGGCATTGTTAGCATGACCAGCACCATTTTGTCTTAGGCATCCATCTTGTCTAATGAATCTTTTATTATAGCAGTTATTATGTAGTGAGAAATATGCTGATGTTAGTAAGAATTGTATTAGTAATATTGGCCTTGCAAAGGTTCCTGGCAAGATGCCTGGAACGTTATCTAGGTAAGAAGCCCAAACGACCTTGCTTTAAGCTGAAATAGGCGCACAGATGTACTTTCGCTACTGTTATAAGAAACACTCCATTATACTCCTCTTTCTCTCATATATTTTAATAAGCTTCTTTTGTTCATGAAATATGGTATGATATGACGTGGTCATAACGTGTCATCAAGTTAACCCTGTATGCTGTAATTGTTGGCTATAAGACATGTTGTGTGTCTTTCAATAAACAGAACAGGTTTATATCATTGCTGCGTGGTCTGAATTACTGTTCTCCGGACGTCCTTATCAAATGATCTTCATTTCCAGGTGGTACGGTGGGCCCAAGTCCTGACTGACACTCCCCCTCTGAAACCAACACCTTACAGTTTCTGGTGTCAGCTCGTGGGATTCGCATTGGGTAAGTAGATGAGTGTTTTTTACTCTACTTTGCTTCTGTGAATCTGAACCTAAATTTAGTTGGTTTTATTTTTTGTAATAGATGTTGGTAATATATGATAAAGGGTTAAAGGGGATTCCTGCAGTAAAGAAAGAAGCAGGGTTGGTGCAGAGTTTCTTAGTCCTGTCGGCACTTGTGATAATCCCTCTAGACAGGTTAATAGTCCTGTGCTAGTTTAAGAAAAGTATTGTAGTCCTGTCTGGTGAAGCGCGCAAGATAAAAATTAGCATGCAGTTGACGGAGGTTATCAGTCCCCCGGGCAAGTTGGCATTGCTTTTTTATAATGAGTTTGAGTCTCATGTGTGTCCCTATACAGTCCTATAGTAGAAGTTTTTGTTACCTATCACTGGAAATGAAATATTATTTGTATTGCTTGCTTTTATTGCTATTTGATTGCTGTGCTTAGAGAATATTAAGTGACTTTGCATTTTAGCATTGCTGCTCTTATTGTGCATGTAAAAATGGGGTCTGCTCATAGCAAAATATTGATAATAAATGCGTGTTCGAAAAGGAGAATGTTATTGCATTTTTAATGTCTACAAAAGGGTTAACAGTTTCTGTTAAGGACAGAAACATTTCAGGCAGAGATATCCACTCCAGAAAGGGAGGGGGATGATAAAAACTGTCAGTGAGCAAAGCTGTGTAGAGTCAGCGAAAAAGAAAAAAACTGTTGCAGAAGCTCCGTTGTATGTGTGTTTGAAGTAATGAAAAGGAGATTATGTATATTTTGATGTGTCATGTGTGATGGTCTGTTGGTTTTCACTGTGTCTGTTATCACGTGTAAAAGAGTTGCTTAAAAAAAAAAAAGAACGAAAAAAAAGAGGATGTTTTTATCCTGTTTGAAATGTGTTTTTCTGAATTTGTGGGGAAAATGGCCATTCCTTGCAAATTCGGACACTTTCAAATACATTTTAAATTTGATGGAAAGTTAATCTTATTGTATTTTTATATGTCTTTGGTATGTTATGAAATATATGTTTTCCTGAGAAGGAAAGAAAAAAAGGGAGTGAATTTCTGGCATGCGGGAGGAGATGAGCTTGTGTGTGTGTATCGCTGTAAAAATGACCTTGGTGCATTTTTCTTTCTGTATGATAATTATTTAAGCTAGCTTCTTAGCTAAGAAATCAGACGTTGTAAGGAGGTATTTTGTAGTGTTATTTTTATAACTGTATTTTAAAGTCAACAGCATGTTTTTAAGTATGTGTGTTATTAATAGCAGTTTTTAGTTTTAAGTGATAATTGTTGTATGCAAATAAAAAAAACTGTCCACCTGTTGCGGCATATAAATATATTGTTTTTGCAAGTGAACGAATTAAGGGATTTGTGAATGTGCGGATGATTGAGTGACCTTTGGTCATGTTCGGGTAAATGAAAAAGATTAACAGGTTGATTCAAGTATGTTGTATTTGCAAGATTTGTGCATGGTGTTAGTGGAAAAGGATAAAATATGGTTATAGGCTGTATATCATTAAAATTTATCTAAAAGTATTTGGGTCCGTTTCTGTTGCAAGTAAATTAATATGCAGGTCATGATACAGTAAAGCAGTAGAATTTGTGTGGTAAATAATACAAGCAGTTGCAGAGAAAAACTACACAGAAGGCATTCAGTATTATTTATGTGGATTTTGTTCAGTCCTTAGTCTGCAATTTAGCAATCAAACAGTCCCAGTCCTCAGGGCAATACACATAAATAAACAACAAATGGTGTAGTTGGAGTCTGTCTTACCGCGTCCGGTCCACGGGTGTGACTGTGGTGCCCCGTCGTCAGGCTGATATCCGGATCAAATTTCTTTGCGCCTGAGACCTCCTCCGATCAGACGGTATCCAGAGTCTCCAGGCTTCCGCGTACCAAACACACCCTCCTCAGACGCGTGCAGTTGCTCACGCCCTGCTCAACATAGGACCAATCCGGATTGAAGAAGGGAGGAGACACACAACTCAATTGGTGTCTGCGTCCGTGCTCACTGTGGGGAATCCTGTAATAACTGCACAAATGAAGAATCAGGAGCACCGGTAGATGAAAAAAGTAGATTTTATTCACTCATAAATAGCTACAAAATAAAAGTTCCAATGCTTGCTTGCTTGTTTTGATAAATTCTGTGTGTTCAGAATTTATGGGCTTGACAGCAGCTGGTTGGTAAATTGGAGAAGGAAAAAACAGCTGACATGTTTCGGCTTTGCAGCCGTACTCTTAGCTGATCAGTTTTGATATTAAGGAAATTTCAATGGCTTGTTATACAAGCTGAATAGTATAAAATGTAGGAGAAGTTGCATTTGTGAGTTTATTTGTGTATATATGAAGTAAATTGCAATGGGTTGAATTTCAGATAATAAGTATATTTTATTGTGTTCCTTATCTTATCTGTCTGTAAAACCGGAGCTCAGGGCTTAGACAGAGCAATGGAAAATTGTCATTTTTTTATTTAAAGGACCAGTTCACTCATGTGAAGCAGTTCATGAGCAGCAATAGCACTGTATTAGCAGTTGGCAAAATATATTTTTGAGACCTTTCCTTTTATTATTCTTTTTAAATCTGCCATTTAGATAGCAGACATTTACGCAGTGTAACTTAATTCTCTCTGTAATGCAAACTGAATTGATAAATTTCCTGCAATCTTGGTGTTGCGATCTGTGAGACTAGCGGAAAAGAAAAAAAAAAAAGAGGAGAGAAAATATTTTAAGGGATACAGGCAAACTGATATAAAATCTGAGATTTTAAAGAAATATTTACAGAGAGAGAAAATTAGGTTTACTGTAAGCCTAACACTAGTATATTTAACTGTGTCAGCAGTTTCAATTAAAGATATTTTTTAATTTGGGTAAAATGTCCCTTTAACTAGCCTGCATCCCACTGTGAGTGTGTTTTTATGCTGGTTGTGTTTGCTTAGGTTATTTAATGAACGTCAGTATACATTTTTATTATAAGTAAGGCCAATGGATCATTGGGAACAATTTAAAAGGGAAATTTTTGGACAAACTATTCTTTTTAATCTATTAGTGTAAATTATTATTATTACTATTCTTTTGTAGAAAGCTTATTTTTTGTTATATGCAATTGTTATATTTGGCTAGAGAGATGCAAAATGGTGAATATCAAATTATAAACAAAGTTAAATCAAATAATTGTGTTCTTATTAAAATTTTGGTTATGTAAAAGTATAGACTGGATTCTAGAGCTTTTCACAAATTATTTGTGCCACACCTGATTTATTTAACAGTGGATTTGCACTGTGCATGCGAGCAGGAGCTATATAGAACAGTGGCTGTACCATTGTTATCTGATCTTTCCCAAAATAGGATACTTAGGTGTTTGTGTGTTCCTTTGTAAATTTATGGTTCGGAATTTTATTTGTAAATATGCAACTGGAGTTTATTGATCATCTGCAGTGATTGTATCATTAGTATGATCTAATAGTATTGTGCATGGTAGAATTTGCAGAAACCAGGGTATAGATGGTTGTTATAGGATTTTAATTATTTGTAGTGTTTTGCGAGTGCTGTGTTTCAGTGAATGTAAGTATATGTGTTGAATTTCAGGTTAATTGTGGTTGTTTAAAGTTTGTGTTGTCTGTTAATGTTTTGTTTTGTGGAATGGACAATTGGTTTTAACTGTTTTCTAAGAGATTGTTATGTTTTTCTCTTTCGTGACTGCGTGTGAAAGCGTGCTGTATGAATGGCATATTGAATAGTGAGGTGTATTTGATTTTGCTTGCTATTGAGAATAGTATTCTGCATGCATGAGTGGAGTGCATGATTTGTCTTTTAGTTTTGTGTTATCTTGTGTTTGCGTGCCACATGGGATGTTTCACGCAAACAAGGGGGAAATATTGATGAGTATTGATGAGTATCTTTATGTGATTTGGGTGATTATTATTTTAAGTAAGAAAGTGAACCTAAAATGTTTTTATTTTTCTATTTTGTTCTTAACACAATATTTGTATTTGTAGGATGAGATCATGAAGCTATATCCAGAGATTAAGGACACTAACTGAATTATTTTTGAGTTTTTCATATTTAAGTAAAATCTGTACAGATAAAATTCCATAGTGCACTCTCAAAAAGATTGAATATTGAATGCAAGTAAACCTTTTAAAGGGAGAAAAAATGAAGATAAAAGACCTTTTGTCAAGCTTGTTTTAACCACCATACTGCAGTAAAAGTTGCTGAACTATCTTTGGATCCATTCTTTGCTTTGCATGCTGGTACAAGCCCCAGAACTGGACTCTGGGTAATCCATGACTCTTTCCTCTGATGTGTGTCGTCAGAACATAAAGACTATCCTTCTCTGGACTGTGCCTTGCCGGTTGATATTGAGGACCTGTTACGCTGTTACAAGGTCAACCAATTAAATTAGGGGAGTGTTGTTTTAACTTGTTTACTTATATTGCTTGTTTTGCATGCTCTTGTATTTGTGTTATTTTTGTTGATCATATTAGTTATAAGAAGTCATATAGTTTTGTCTACAGAAAAGCATGCCTTATTGGTATTAGTGCACATTGTAGTTTATGTACTTAAACAAAGTAACCCTTTAGATAAGCGTAACTCTAAACCTCGCAGTATTATAACCTATTGAATGGCCCACTGAGTATAGAAAATATGTTTGCACCTTTATAGTTTAAAGAAAATGCTGCAATATATCAGAATATTTTAGACCCTCCACCCTATGGAACGCAATGAGGACATGTCTCAGCTAGAAGTTTATATTAATTATACAGAGAAATATTTATTTAGGGAGTAGCATAATTACAGTTTATGAAAGCAAATGTAGTTTGTTTCCCTTTCATTAATTGGTATGGTATCTGCAATTTGAATTTTGTAATTCCAGATGTTTGTCAATGAAAAGAATTATCTTACCATAAAGATGTGTTGACCTTTAAAAGATTTTGTAGCTTTAAATGATGTTATGATTGTATTCTTTCCTCATACAGGAGTGAGAGAGAATTTAGGTTGCATAAAATAATTAGTAAACTAGCAGTGTTTATATCAGATGAGATTGTTGACTATTAGGATCATAGTTGGAGAATTATAAATATTATAGATAGTAGCTGTGCAGAATAAAGCAACACTAGGTTCTTTTATTTTTAGTAGTTCCAAGTGACAGTGTAAAGAGATTCATTTTAAAGAAAATATTTTTATTGACTGTTTTTTTTTTCATTTTTGTTACAGGACAGGCCTTAGCATAAGTTTTAGCATAGCCATTAAGCCTCAGTCTAGCAGTTTTCACTTGCTTAGTATTCATGAAGTATCATTTAAATTGTATAGAGAAGCTGTGAATTTTTCTCTGTAAAAGTATCAATGTAATTAGTTTGTATTATATATCAACAATGTTTTCTTGGTTTTAAATGACATAGGATGAGTTAAGCTAAAGGAATTGTGATGCTTAAAAAAGATGAAAGAAGTTTTATTTGGACACAATTGTGATTGTATCGGGGTGTGTACTCATCTTGTGCCGTTTTGTTTCCTTCTTAGACTCCTTCTGACTCGAGTGTCTGCTTGCTATGGGGATCAGCTGGCTACCTTGTCTACCCCATTAACAAACCATCAAACTTCCAGCATCTACCTGCGGAAGAACACTGGATAAGCACCCCTATTGCAAATGAACTGTATTGAAACAAAGTGTCTGAGGAAGGTGGAGCGCTCTAAGAGGACAAAGACTGTTCTTAAAGTGATCAGAGGCCACCTAGAGACATTTGTGCTGTTCCCATGTCATGCTTCACTGTGGAGAGTGTACAGAGCAAAGAACTGTTGGACATATTGGGGGGGTGCTAGCAATGCAGGTGGAGAAATAAAAGATGCAGCGTTGTTTGGGGGTAGATGGGGGACTGGTTGGGTCTTTGTGCAGATAGACCGGTAGTTTGGGGATGCTGGGAGGTAGACGGAGAGTATTGGAGAGGCCGCACCTATGTGTAGTGACAAATTGTGCCCTATTAGCCTATAAAATTATTCCACGATATGTGAATATCTTTTCTCTATAGTATTCTCACATAGAGTCCTGTTACCGTAGTATTAGGCTCATACTGTTGTTAAAGGCTTTACTAATTTTCTGCGCCTTTCCATTTTTGTGTTATTCTGTTAGAATAAAAGGGTGGTATGTTAGGAATTGTTAGCATGACCAGTGCCATTTTGTCTTAGGCATCCATCTTGTCTAATGAATCTTTTATTATAGCAGTTATTATGTAGTGAGAAATATGCTGATGTTAGTAAGAATTGTATTAGTAATATTGGCCTTGCAAAGGTTCCTGGCAAGACGCCTGGAACGTTATGTAGGTAAGAGGCCCAAACGACCTTGCTTTAAGCTGAAATAGGTGCACAGATGTACTTTCGCTACTGTTATAAGAAACACTCCTTCATACTCTTCTTTCTCTCATAAATTTTAATAAGCTTCTTTTGTTCATGAAATATGGCATGATATGACATGGTCATAACGTGTCATCAAGTTAACCCTGTATGCTGTAATTGTTGGCTATAAGACATGTTATGTGTCTTTCAATAAACAGAACAGGTTTAGATCATTGCTGCGTGGTCTGAATTACTGTTCTCCGGACGTCCTTATCAAATGATCTTCATTTCCAGGTGGTACGGTTTCCCGGGACAGTCTCTCTTTTTTTTTTTTTTGGCTTCCTGTCCCTGCCTTTTAAGCATGTCCCTTGTTTTATTTAAACAAAAAAGAGGTACTGGAGTCAACCAAACATTAAAAATATGAGTTTATTGGGGCCAATAGCCCATGGTAAAGAAGATACAGCACAAACTGGACAGGTCTGACTCATTTCGGCGTATGCTGCTGTATTCATAGATCTTGATGTCATACTTATGTCAGAGTATTTAAAAGGCCCACAAGGAGCTGCTTGGCTGTATTGTTAAAACAAATTAACTGCTTGTTTACCCATCTAGGAAGTGTCAGTATTACTCAGTACATATACAAGGCGACAAATGGTAGGTACATAAATTACATAGAAGGCACACATACAAATTTTGCACAATATCAGCAACTCTTTCATGTGCAGCAACCTACTCCTATAAAGCATACAGTATATTATTAGTGGTTTAAAATACTTTTAAAATTTAAAAACTATTTGTTTACTATACAGATATAAGGGCCTGCAGAAAGTTTCAAAAGAGTTGAATTAAGTTGGATGAATACCATATGAACCCCAAATTGAACAAAGGACAGGAAGTGAATAGATGTATCCATATATATTATACATGCACAAGAAACTACTATAAAAGCGTTCCCACAAGTAAGTTAGCATATTGTAATAATAGTTATAATAGTAAGCATTAAAAAAGTTGTAGTAGAATAAAGCTACATCATAAGGCGCAAGATATATAGAAAATAGGTAATCTGTCTTGAAGTCAGCGACTACATATATAGTATATATGCGTATGAGTTCAAACATGCTGCCCAATATCACAAGAACAGGATATATATATTTACTTATGACCAATGGTTGATAATGTCAAATTCCGAATAAAATCCCTTTGGGAAACTGCTTGTCTAGCCAGTAATGACATTCTATCCCTCCTCGTTTTGGGAGGGTCACTAGTTCAATACCTTTCCATCTAAACAATTGTACGTTAGCGTTGTATATTTGTACAAAATGTCTACACAATGCGGAGCATGTTTTTTCCTACAGATATTGTCCAAATGTTCATTGATCCAAGTCCTTACTTGTCTCGTTGTGAGACTAACATATTGCTTTTGACATTGTGTACATTCTACCAGATAAATAACAAACCTTGTTGTATAATTGATACAACCCTTAGTACTGTTCTATTTAGCATACACACGAGAGAGTGGGTAGGATGCTCCAGCTCAACGTACCGTGGTGGTCTTCTGCGCTGTCACATGATAAACAATGATCAGTAAGGGTGCACGTCAGAAACATGTCCCTGTTGAGACGCAATTAATAGATAGCAGAAACAAGGATATCCCGGCACTCCAAGGTAAAGGTAAAAAATAATCCTTTATTAACAACAAGAATAAAAACATAAAGTAGGCATTAGCCCTATAAAAAAAATCCGGACAAGAGGTGAACCAAGACCCCTAGTACTTGATGTCCCTCTTGTTTAGTTACAGGGACAGGAAATCCCAACATTTCTTTAATGCGTTTAGATAAAACATACAATTTTAAGCAACTTTCCAATTTACTTCTATTATGAAATTTGATTAATTATCTTTTTATCCTTTGCTGAAGGAACCGCATTGCTTTATTGGCAGCTAGTTGAACACATCTAGTTAGCCAAACACAAGAGGCAAATGTGTGCACACACCAATCAGCAGCTAGCTCCCACTAATATAGGATATGTACATATTTGTTTTCAACAGAGGATACCAAGATAACGAAGAACATTTGAAAATAGAAGTGAAATTAGAAGTGTCCTAAAATAACATGCTCTATCTGAATCATGCAAGTTTAATTTTCCTATCCCTTTAATATTGTGTGCAGTGCAGTACTCCCATCACAGAGGGCGCTGTGGCTTATGATTTACCTTTATTGTCTTTAGTCTCTGGCTTATGAGTTTACTTTATTGTCTTTTGTCTTTTACTTACTGTATGTAAGATTTTATTATAAGAACAGAGACTCCTATTTTGCATTACCTTTCACTTTACTACTCAGACAGCAATTTAAAGAAATAACATTTGAATATTAACAGAAAAAATATGTTAACAATGAATAGATAGTTGAGACCAATGAGAACAGTCCTTTAGTGGTCAGAGATAGTAAGGACCAATCAGATGAGTCATAGTAACTATATAGAGTCCAAACAGTAGCAAAACCTCCTCTTTTCTCTTTGCTGCTCAGGAGTTAAGTTCAAATTGTTTATTGCATAAAGAATTTGTTTTGTCTTATTTCTATTAATTGTTATTGTTTATTATTGTTATTGTTTTATTATTACTATTATTTTCTTCTTGTTATTTTTATTTGCTCTTTTTTCTTATACTTTTATTATTATTGTATCTTTTAGTTATTTTTTCTTACATTTCATTTCATTTTAATTTATTTCAAGTTTGTCCGTTTTTTCTTTATTATTTGTATATCATTTTTATGGTTAGTTACAAATATTTTTGTTTTTTAAAACGTATCCGTTTTTTCTTTTCTTATATTCCCTTTGTCTATCCTTACCTCCTTTTTCGATAGCCTAATTGCATCATTTGCATTGCTATCTTTCTTTGCCCTTTGCTTTTGGAGCGCTTGAGCTCCGTGTAACTCCGTCCTCCATTTTATCCTCAATCAGCTGTTTAACCCCGCCTCCATCTTACGTGCCTCTACGCACTTGTTATTTCCCGCCCTCCTCACTCGTTACCTCATCTCCTTCCCTGATAGTCGAGTATACGCTACATTGTGCATTAATAACTTGCAACATTTACTGACTTATTTAAAACATTTTAAATAACAAACGCCTAGATATAGAGTTCTGCGTTAGCCGTCAAAACCAGCGTTAAGGGGTCCTAACGCTGGCTTTGGCTGCCTGCTGGTATTTAGAGTCAGTCAGGAAAGGGTCTAACGCTCACTTTCCAGCCGCAACTTTTCCATACTGCAGATCCCCTTACGTCAATTGCGTATCCTATCTTTTCAATGGGATCTGCCTAACGCTGGTATTTAGAGTCTTGGCTGAAGTGAGCGTTAGAGCTCTAACGACAAAACTCCAGCCGCAGAAAAAAGTCAGGAGTTAAGAGCTTTATGGGCTAACGCCGGTTCATAAACCTCTTAACTACCGTGCTCTAAAGTACACTAACACCCATAAACTACCTATGTACCCCTAAACCGAGGTCCCCCCACATGACCGCCACTCTAATAACATTTTTTAACCCCTAATCTGCTGACTGCACACTGCTGCAACCTACATTATCCCTATGTACCCCTAATCTGCTGCCCCTAACATCGCCGACACCTACATGATATTTATTAACCCCTAATCTGCCCCCCCCAACGTCGCCGCTACCTTACCTACACTTTTTAACCCCTAATCTGTCGACCGGACCTCGCCGCTACTCTAATAAATGTATTAACCCCTAAAGCTAAGTCTAACCCTAACACCCCCCTAAGTTAAATATAATTTAAATCTAACGAAATAAAATAAATCTTATTAAATAAATTAATCCTATTTAAAGCTAAATACTTACCTGTAAAATAAACCCTAATATAGCTACAATATAACGAATAATTATATTGTAGCTATTTTAGGAATTTTTTTTATTTTACAGGCAACTTTGTATTTATTTTAACTCGGTACAATAGCTATTAAATAGTTAATAACTATTTAATAACTACCTAGTTAAAATAATTACAAAATTACCTGTAAAATAAATCCTAACCTAAGTTACAATTAAACCTAACACTACACTATCAATAAATTAATTAACTAAACTACCTACAATTATCTACAATTAAATCAACTAAACTAAATAAAACAAAAAAACCAAACACTAAATTACAAAAAATAAAAAAAGATTACAAGAATTTTAAACTATTTACACCTACTCTAAGCCCCCTAAAAAAATAACAAAGCCCCCCAAAATAAAAAAATGCCCTACCCTATTCTAAAATAAAAAGGTAACAGCTCTTTTACCTTACCAGCCCTTAAAAGGGCTTTTTGCGGGGCATGCCCCAAAGAAAACAGCTCTTTTGCATTAAAAAAAAAATACAATACCCCCCCCAACATTACAACCCACCACCCACATACCCTAATCTAACCCACCCAAACCCCCCTTAAAAAGCCTAACACTAAGCCCCTGAAGATCTCCCTACCTTATCTTCACCACACCGGGTATCACCGATCCGTCCAAAAGAGGGTCCGAAGTCTTCATCCTATCCGGCAAGAAGAGGTCCAGAAGAGGGTCCAAAGTCTTCATCCTATCCGGCAAGAAGAGGACATCCGGACCGGTAGACATGTTCATCCAGGCGGCGTCTTCTATCTTCATCCATCCGGCGCGGAGCGGGACCATCTTGAAGCAGCCGACACGGATCCATCCTCTTCTTCCGGGCGACTGCTGACGAATGAAGGTTCCTTTAAGTGACGTCATCCAAGATGGCGTCCCTTGAATTCCGATTGGCTGATAGGATTCTATCAGCCAATCGGAATTAAGGTAGGAAAAATCTGATTGGCTGATTGAATCAGCCAATCAGATTCAAGTTCAATCCGATTGGCTGATTGGATCAGCCAATCAGATTGAGCTCGCATTCTATTGGCTGATCGGAACAGCCAATAGAATGCGAGCTCAATCCGATTGGCTGATTGGATTTTTCCTACCTTGGATTTTTCCTACCTTAATTCCGATTGGCTGATAGAATCCTATCAGCCAATCAAAATTTGAGGGACGCCATCTTGGATGACGTCACTTAAAGGAACCTTCATTCGTCGGGAGTCGCCGGAAGAAGAGGATGGATCCGCGTTGGCTGCTTCAAGATGGTCCCGCTCCGCGCCGGATGGATGAAGATAGAAGACGCCGCCTGGATGAACATGTCTACCGGTCCGGATGTCCTCTTCTTGCCGGATAGGATGAAGACTTCAGACCCTCTTCTGGACCTCTTCTTGCCGGATAGGATGAAGACTTCGGACCCTCTTCTGGATGGATCGGTGATACCCGGCGTGGTGAAGATAAGGTAGGGAGATCTTCAGGGGCTTAGTGTTAGATTTTTTAAGGGGGGTTTGGGTTAGATTATGGGTATGTGGGTGGTGGGTTGTAATGTTGGGGGGGTATTGTATGTTTTTTTTTAAATGCAAAAGAGCCGTTTTCTTTGGGGCATGCCCCGCAAAAGGCCCTTTTAAGGGCTGGTAAGGTAAAAGAGCTGTTACCTTTTTATTTTAGAATAGGGTAGGGCATTTTTTTATTTTGGGGGGCTTTGTTATTTTTTTAGGGGGCTTAGAGTAGGTGTAATTAGTTTAAAATTCTTGTAATCTTTTTTTATTTTTTGTAATTTAGTGGTTTTTTTTTTTTGTAATTTAGTTTAGTTGATTTAATTGTAGATAATTGTAGATAGTTTAGTTAATTTATTGATAGTGTAGTGTTAGGTTTAATTGTAACTTAGGTTAGGATTTATTTTACAGGTAATTTTGTAATTATTTTAACTAGGTAGCTATTAAATAGTTATTAACTATTTAATATCTATTGTACCTAGTTAAAATAAATACAAAGTTGCCTGTAAAATAAATATAAATGCTAAAATAGCTACAATATAATTATTTGTTATATTGTAGCTATATTAGGGTTTATTTTACAGGTAAGTATTTAGCTTTAAATAGGATTAATTTATTTAATAAGATTTATTTTATTTCGTTAGATTTAAATTAAATTTAACTTAGGGGGGTGTTAGGGTTAGGGTTAGACTTAGCTTTAGGGGTTAATACATTATTAGAGTAGCGGCGAGGTCCGGTCGGCAGATTAGGGGTTAATACTTGAAGTTAGGTGGCGGCAATGTTAGGGAGGGCAGATTAGCAGTTAATACTATTTATTATACGGTTTTTGAGTCGGGAGTGAGGCGGTTTAGGGGTTAATACGTTTATTATAGTGGCGGCAAGGTACGGTCGGCAGATTAGGGGTTAATAAGTGTAGTTAGGTAGCGGCGACGTTGGGGGGGGGCAGATTAGGGATTAATAAATATAATATAGGGGCCGGCGATGTTAGGGGCAGCAGATTAGGGGTACATAGCTATAATGTAGATTGCGGCGGTGTACGGAGCAGCAGATTAGGGGTTAATAATAATATGCAGGGGTCAGCGATAGCGGGTACGGCAGATTAGGGGTTAATAAGTGTAACGTTAGGGGTGTTTAGACTCGGGGTTCATGTTAGGGTGTTAGGTGCAGACTTAGGAAGTGTTTCCCCATAGGAAACAATGGGGCTGCGTTAGGCGCTGAACGCTGCTTTTTTGCAGGGTTTTTTTCAGCTCAAACTGCCCCATTGTTTCCTATGGGGATATCGTGCACGAGCACGTTTTTTAAGCTGGCCGCGTCCATAAGCAACGCTGGTATTTAGAGTTGCAGTGGTGGTAAATTATGCTCTACGCTCCCTATTTGGAGCCTAACGCAGCCATTCAGAGAACTCTAAATACCAGCGTTGTTTAAAAGGTGCGGGGGGAAAAAAACATGCGTAGCTAACGCACCCCTTCTAACGCAAAACTCTAAATCTAGGTGAAAGTTATTTATTACGGTTACAAAAATTTCTAATGTTTACCTCATAGTTTATTTCAAATAAGTATCTAGTACATATTATTCTGTTCTGTTCAAATAGCTTAGTGGTTTTGCAATCTGTTTAGTGTGTAAAGGTTCCGGGTTTGAATCCTAATACTGATAAAAAAAAATATGAATTAAAATTTAGTGACTTTTTATGTTATAGTTTAATTTTCTGAAAGAAATTTGTTTCTAGCCTTTAACCTAGTGGTTAGGTATACTGCTTTTAATACCTAAGGTTATGAGTTTGAATCCAACCAATACTGCTAATTTATTTAATTATTTTAATATAGTTTATTAATTTAAAATGTCTGAAGACCCTAAGCAACTGTCAGAAAAGTACGTTCAAAATTTAATTAACAGTTCTTTTGAACCTCTGAAGCAACAGGTGGATCAGCTCCAATCTGTTATTAACAATTTTAATGAAATACAAGGTCATGTTTATAAAAAAAGCTTTAAGCAAGTCAAAACACTTAAATACTGAGGGGAAACTTTCATCAGAAAGAAAATCTAATAAAGATCTGTCACGTCAGCTTTGCTCTGACATTTCCCTACCTGCACATAAATGCAGAAGTGAAAGTCCATCTCTTTCTGAAGCAGAATCAGACATTGTTATATCTAAAAGAAACAAAATTTCTCGTAAGAGAAAAATTAGATTTGAATCTGATTCTTCTGACAATAATAATGATGAGAATATTGAAATAGATGTAAAAAATTTAGACTCTAATAATGAATCTTTTGATTCTTACAAATCAAACACTACTTTATTAAATGCATTCTCATCTTCCTCTGATGATTCCCCCAAACCCAAGAAAAGGAAGAAAGTTTTAAAAAATAAAAAACCTTGTCTTGTGGATAATTTAGGTCTTCCCTATACCGACCCAAATGACCTTCATCATCCCAGGTCTTCTCAATGGAGACCTTCAAAAAGGGTCTCTAAGTTTATTGACTTCTACATTAGAAGGCCTCTATCAAAAAATACTAAAAATACTCTCAAAGCTGAGTGTCCCAGGCCAGAATTACCCCATAATACTCATTTGACCCCTGAAATTGATCAAAATCTTTTAAAATTTATTGGTACAAAAAAGTCCAATATTAGATCTGGTCCTGACAGATTTCTAAAATCCTGTCAGGATAAATTATTAGACACATTAGGACCCGTTACAAAACTATTCGAATTATCCGAGAATGCCATTTCTGAAAATTATTTGTTAGACCCTATTACTGTAAGAGAGTGGTTGCAAAAGACAGTTTATTTGTTAGGTGACGCTAACGCTTCATTGGCATTTCAGCGCAGAAGATTAGTTCTATGCTGTATCGACCCTAAGATTACTGATTTTGCTTCCACGGAAATGGGTCCTGAAGCTGATGGTTTGTTGTTTGGGGACTCTGGCCTCAAACAACTTAGTAATTATGTTAACACATTCAATTCATTAAACAAAAGTAAAAATAATACAAGGAAATTTTGTTACCAAAACCAACCCCAAAGAGTTTTTTCAAAGGCTGGAAAAGGCAGAGACCGCTTTTCCAGCCGCTATTCAGCCACATCAAGGTCTCATTTCCACAACACTGTTACACCCTCTACATCCCACCAAAACTTTTTTCCCTCACGTTCGAGACAACGTTTTTCCAGAGGTTTCAGATCCAGGTTCAACAGAAGATCATTCCAAGGTAAGTTCAATCACCTCTCTTTCCATTCCTTTTTTCCAACAAAGAATAGGGGGCAGATTAGCACTTTTCCTTTCAGAATTGCAAAGAATATCCCAAGATCCATGGATTTTACAGACTGTCGCAGGTCTCCATTTAGAATTCATAGAACCACCTTTTCAAAATTCCTTACCCAATCCAATAAAATTTTCTCAAAAAGACCAATTACTTCTAGACAAAGAAATTTCAGACCTGATATCAAAAGACGCAGTTCAGCCTGCTCACAATTCAGAAAATTCTTTCATAAGCAATATGTTTCTAGTCCAAAAGAAAGAAGGCAGTTATCGTCCTGTTATAAATTTAAAAGATCTAAATTATTTTCTAATTTACAATAATTTCAAGATGGAAGGAATCCATCTTCTCAGAGATTGTCTTTACAACAACGATTGGCTTGTAAGATTGGATTTAAAAGATGCTTATCTGACAATTCCCATTCATTTAAATTTCAGAAATTATCTCAGATTCCTCTGGAAAGAGACTTTATGGCAGTTTACATGCCTTCCTTTTGGTCTTTCTTCTGCTCCTTGGGTTTTTACAAAAATTTTAAAACCTGTGGTAGCCTGGCTTCGGAAACGAGGAATTCGTCTAATTATTTACTTAGACGACATTCTTCTTATTCATCAATCCCCTTCCATTCTTCAAGATCATCTTTCTCTTACAATTTCCTTACTTCAAAGTTTGGGTTTTATTATCAATTTCAAGAAATCGGCCTTGATTCCATCCCAAAATCTAACCTTCTTAGGTTTCAACATAGATACTATTTCTGCTTCTCTGAGTCTTCCTTTAGTCAAGATAAAGAGTATAAAAAAGGACATTTCTTATACCCTAAACAAGAAATGTTTTCCTCTTCGTCTTTTAGCCAGAATTATCGGCCTCCTTTCTTTTTCCATTCAAGCAATCTTTCCAGCTCCTCTACATTACAGAGCGTTGCAGAGATTGAAAATATTTTACCTCTGAAAAGGTTTTTCTTAACATCTTATTCACCTATAGAAGAATTGAATTGGTGGCTTATCAACATGGAAGCTTGGAATGGCAAAGCCATTTTTGGAAGCTCACTGGACATAATTATAGAATCAGATGCAAGCAACCAGGGCCGGATTGGGAATAAAAAACAGCCCTGGAAAAATTGAAGACCAGCCCTACCTATATTCAGTCTGTACGTTTGCAGAATGATATATATATATATATATATATATATATATATATATAGAGAGAGAGAGAGAGAGAGAGAGAGAGAGATTATATATAGATATAGATATATATATAGATATATAAATATATATAGATGTACACACACACCAGCCAGCCTGAAAATCTAGGAGCCATTCCTATACATACATACACTATATAAATATATGTCTCTATATATGTCCCAATATGAGATAGCACACTTAAAACAAGTTAACAGTTATATATATATATATATATATATATATATATACGCATATATATATATATATATATATATATATATATACGCATATATACATACATATATATATATATATATATATATACACACACATACATATATATATATATATATATATATACACACACACATACATATATATATATATATACACACATACATATATATATATATATATATATATATATATATATATATATATATATATACATATACACACATATACCCCATACCCATAGATTCATACACACAACATACACACACCCCATAAACATAGTTTCAGACACACAACATACACACACACACCCCATAAACATAGTTTCAGACACACAACATACACACACACACCCCATAAACATAGTTTCAGACACAGCATACACACACCACATACATAAAGACACACAACACACACAGCATTCACTTGTATGCAGACACACAAAACATGAAACTTTTAATACATACACATGTATTTAATACAAAAGGGACAAATAACTACTATCCTACAGCTTTAATCTAGATGGGGCTGTTTTTGTTTTGTTTTTTGTTTCAGGCATTGAATAACCTGTGCTTAGCATTGTGTGTGCCTGAAAATAGAATAAATAAACTAGGTATGTCAGCCCAGTGTCACTGACCTTTGAGTGCTGAGTTCCGGGTAGAACAAAAATTCCACAGACTGCAGATGTGTTCCTTCCCTGCGTGGCCATTCAAGCAGCCAATACAAGGAGCAGGGGGGACTAGGGGGGGAGGGCAGCGTTAGCTGCTGTAAATCTGTCAAAAAAACCAAACTGAACTAGTGCGGCAGCTCCTGAGTCCTGCTAATTAACCGGCTGAGGGGAGGCAGTGAATACAATACATAAAACTGGCTGCTGCACTAGTTCCTCACTGGCTTACCTTCAATTCTCTCTGCTAGCAGGGCAAAGGTGACAGCTCTTGTCATCTCAGTCAAGGAGGATGGAATCGGCCAGTGAGTGAGTAAACTTACAACCCCCCCACCCCACATATATTCCACTATCTGCCCGCAGCCTCTATCACAGATTGACAGATATGTCACTTACTGAGCTCTGAGAGATGAATCAGGGTTTCCTAGTGATGGGTGGCAAGCGCTGCACATCCTCAGACTCTCACTGTGACATTCTGAAGTTCAGACTGAAGATCCCACCACCTAAACTTGCAGGCTGCAGCGGCGCGCCAAAAACTTGAATGAAGCCACATGATGACACTCACTGGTCATGTGGTGCACTATGCAATGCTATTGGGCACATCTTATGCCAGCTAACTAGCTAAGCAGCTTCTGCTTCTCTGTGCTCAAAAAGCAGCCGCGGCCACTCCGCTCCCTCACCTGCTCTCTAGTCCAACAGTGTGTGCTGTGCTGAATGAGCGGCCCTCTGTGTATTCTGCAGGCAGCTCAAAAAGCAGGTCATTGATACCTGCCTTGGCCACTGCGCTCCCTCATACTGTGCTGCGGTGCGGCCTGTGCTGTGCTCACTGCTTTCTCTTTACACACTATGTGCATCTGCCGGCCCACCAGCTGCCGGCCCACCGGGATTTTTCCCGGTATCCCGGCGGCCCAATCCGGCCCTGCAAGCAACTCTGGTTGGGGAGCAAGATGTGGTTCTCAAATTTCAGGAGGAAAATGGTCTCTTTCAGAAAAGAATCTTCATATAAATTGTCGGGAACTTTTAGCAGGAGCTTTTGCTATCAAAAGTTGTATCAAACATTCTCACCCCATTATGGTTCTTCTTCATATGGACAATATATCAGCTGTTCGATATATAAACCGTTTAGGTGGAACAACTTCGAGAATGTTATCGGTTTTAACCAAAGACATTATTCATTATTGTCTTTCCCAAAACATATCTGTTCAAGCAGAATATCTTCCTGGTCTCAACAATCAAATGGCAGACTGGGGTTCGAGATACCTTACGGATTTCAGCGACTGGATGTTGAATCCTTCTCTCTTTCAACAAATTCATCAATTGAGGGGGTCCTTTTTTAATAGATCTTTTTGCCTCTCGGTTAAATCATCAGATTTACCCCTTTTTCAGTTGGAAACCCGATCCAGAAGCTCTAGCAATAGATGCTTTCCTCCAACAATAACCTCCTCAAGGAGCATATGCTTTTCCTCCGTTTTCAATGATTCTTCGGACTCTTTTATTTGTCAAGAGACATCAGATTTCCCTTCTGATCATGACTCCACTTTGGCCGAAACAAGTATGGTACCCATATCTTCTGGATATCCAGTATTCCAGATCTTCTTACAGATCCAGGCGGAGAATTTCACACCTTAGTGCTTCAAGGCAATCTCCAGCTTGTAGCTTGGACGATTTCAGGGGATCCTGGTCTTGCAATGGACTTTCGGAGCAAGCTAAACTCCTCCTTCAAGACTCTTGGGCCCCTGGAACCAAAAAGTGTTACATTTCCACCTGGATTAAGTGGTCTAGCTGGTGCAGTAACAAACATTTGGATCCCGTTTCAGCACCTTTAAATGAAATAATCAATTATTTATCTTCCCTTTTTGTTGAAGGTCTAGCTTATAGATCCATCAATGTGGCTAGATCAGCTATTTCAGCTAGTCATGAATTTTTTTGATAATCTTCCCATTGGTCAAAATCCTACTATTTGCAGATTGTTAAAATCCATTCGTCTTAAAAGACCCCCTACTCCTAAATATTCTTCTTTTTGGTATGTAGATTTGGTAATTCTCTTTTCCAAAAATGGCCGGAGAATAATAAATTATCATTAAAACAACTTTCTATCAAACTTGCAACTCTTTTATGTTTATTATCATGTAAAAGAGTTTCAGATGTTCGTGCTATTGATTATGATTCAAAAATGTTTTCTCCTCAAGGAGTAATTTTTACTTTATCTCGTAGAACTCAAACCTTATCTTCTTCTATTTTTTATCCCTACTTTTTTGAACAACCAAAACTCTGTATAGTTCTTTGTCTTAAAGAGTATGAATCCAGGACGGTTCATCTTAGATCATCTTCTTCTAAACAACTCTTAATTTCTTTTGTTTCTCCTCACTTACCAGTTTCTTCACCCACTATTAGTAGATGGGTCAAGAATGTTATGTTGGAAGCTGGGGTAGATGATATTTTTTCTTCACACTCTATTCGAGCAGCTTCAGCTTCTAAAGCCTTTTCTAAATCTGTTTCTTTACAGGATATTTTAAATGCTGTAGATTGGTCTGATGACAAAACTTTCAGACAATTTTATTTTAAACCTATTAACTCTATTCCTCAACAACTTGTTTTATAAATTTATTGTTATGTTATTTATTTATTATTTTGCTTTAAACTTGCAAAATAGGAGTCTCTGTTCTTGTAATAAAATTCCGATTATCCTATTTTCATGACGGAATAATCTAGATTTTATTAAAGAGACAGAGACAAGTATTTTCCCTCCACTATTTGATATGTTCCCTACCCTAAAGTTTTAAGAATAGTATTTATGTAATTCTAATAATTCTTTATTGTTTTTCAGTGCCGAATCCTTCCTCTACAGGATTTTAAGAGTTTATCTAGAAAATCTGATTCATCTAAAGATGTTCTTCAATCAACTTCTTCAGTTTCGTCTGGCAAGTTTTCTTTTTCTTCCTGGAGGAGTATGCAGTTTTTCTTCAATCAACCTTTGGTTTCATCGAAGTTCTTCATATTATTCTGGATTGTTTTTGCGGGACTGTTCCTGTTTTTATTCTTTGGGAATGATTTGTGTTTTCTTCGTTTGAGTGAGAAAAGAGGAGGTTTTGCTACTGTTTGGACTCTATATAGTTACTATGACTCATCTGATTGGTCCTTACTATCTCTGACCACTAAAGGACTGTTCTCATTGGTCTCAACTATCTATTCATTGTTAACATATTTTTTTCTGTTAATATTCAAATGTTATTTCTTTAAATTGCTGTCTGAGTAGTAAAGTGAAAGGTAATGCAAAATACTCGTCTCTGTCTCTTTAATAAAATCTAGATTATTCCGTCATGAAAATAGGATAATCGGAATTTTTCTCTAGTCTCCTTTATCTGTGCTGAGTGCTCATCTGTTATACTGAAGTTTAGCAATGTGTAGTCAGGTAAGGGGGAACTATGAGATGTGTAATACCAGGGTGGGTAGACTAGAATGCAATGTGTGGGGAAGCAAGGTTTCTAAATACTATTGCACAATTTGGAACATGTGTAATTGTCTGATTACCAGAGGCTTAACCACTTAACCCAAAAGGACATATATATATACGTCTTGCAGTACTTTGCCTATCATACTGCATGACTTGTATATACGTCTTTCCTTCAGGATGCTCCAACTCTTTCGACTGTTAAGTTACAGCCAAGAGCTGGAGCTCCTGAAGCTTCAGGCATCTACCGCATATGGAGCCGGAGAGCGATCAGTGCTCTGACTCCGTATGAGGGCAGATGCCTGAAAGTTACAGACGGTGACACTGTGTGTATCACCATCTGTAACAATCTTTTGTTGGTGCCAGCAGGAGGTGTGGGCGGGAAGTGGGTGGGGGGCCCAGCAGGGGAGGTGGGAGGGAGTGGGAGGTCGCTACACTACTGAAAAAGAATAATAAAGGGACAGGGAGGGATGGGGCAGCTATTCTACAGAAAAGGGGAACTGGGGGTGTGGGGAACCCTAACTAAAGATCGCGGGTGGGGGGAAGACTAAGCTACAGTACCTAAGATAGTTAGAGTGGGGAGGATTATAGAACTGTTTGGGGGGTAAGTGGGGATAATGCACTGCAGAAAATATAACAATTATTAAACAATATTTTATAAAAAAAACCAACCAAAATAACAACTTATATTTTCATACTGACAGACTGTCTGCCATTACCTAAGATGGGGGTTACCAGTGAGGGGTGGGGGAGAGAAGAGAGCTGCTTAGTAGGGATCAGGGGGTGGGAAGTATCAGGTGGGAGGCTAATCTGTACACTAAAGCTAAAAATAAACTTTTAAGCTACCTAATTAACCCCTTCACTGCCGGGAATAATAGAAGAGTGGTGCCCAGCTGCACTTAGCGGCCTTCTAATTACCAAAAAGCAAAGCCCATTTGGCGGTTAAATGGTGGCATGAAATATACCAAAATTGGCCTAGATCAATGCCTTGGGTTGTCTACTTAAAAAAATAACGATATATTTCTGTTTAAATGGAGTGATAGCAAAAATGCTAAAAATTCTCTGGTACTTTGGACAAGTTTTTGTCTGAAAGTCCTGGTAGTGAAAGGGTTAAAGGGACAGTCTAGTCAAAATTACATGATTCAGATAGGGCATGTAATTTAAAAAGAACTTTCCAATTTACTTTCATCAAAAATGCTTTGTACTTTTGGTATTCTTAGTTGAAAGTTAAACCTAGGTAGACTCATATGTTAATTTTGAAAGCTGACTCTTATCTGAATGCTTTTGACACAGGTTTTCATAGCAAGAGGGTGTTAGTCCAGGTGTGCCATATGAATAACATTGTGCTCATGCCGTGGAGTTACTTATGAGAGGGCACTGATTGGCTAAAATGCAAGTCTGTCAAAAAAACTGAAATAAGGGGGCAGTCTGCAGAAGCTTAGAAAAAAAGTAATCATAGAGGTAAAAAGTATATTAATATAACCGTGTTGGTTATGCAAAACTGGGGAATGGGTAATAAATGGATTTCCTGATTCGGGAGAGCGATATCCGGGGGGGGGGGGGGGGAGCCAGGCAGCATCGCACGCAGAGTCTGATTGCAGCTCGTCCCAGCCTTGTTCCATAGGCGGAGAAATGGGATTTCTTGCGCCGGAAAGCCTGTGCCTGCCAGGCTTAAAGGCCTAGACCAAGATCTGCTACCCAGATACCCGGTGAGCGCTGATAAATTGTGAACTACCGAACTGACAGTATCCTTCAGGGCCCTACGCCAAGTGTAACCCAGGCTGACTGAGAATTCCCCCCACTCCCACCAGTGCTGCGTGAGGGGGGCTTGCACAGCCTATCAGGATTCAAAAGGAGATGCTGGAACCAACCTACTAATCACTGTGAATATCCAAGCATCATCACTGCCGAGACACGCCATCAGGTACACGGGCGGTGAGCGGAAGGCTCGACGCTCTCCATGGGGCGGCAGTGAATTCACAGTGGAAGAAACCCAAAGCTCTGGAATCTCTAACGGCTGAAGCCACCATTCTGTGTGGATTAGATCTTGGCGATAACTTCCATCTGGCTTCCCAGAGCTTACAGAGGCCGTATCAACCCTGATTTGCATCTGCAGAAAGTTTTCTGCTCCGGTCAGCAAATGGTTCAGCACATAGCATTTCTAGTGATGTAACAGATTGTAAAAGTGTTTTGATATACCCATATATCTTCTATATTTAGCTCTCCTATAAAATCTAGGATATATAATAGGTATATGATATAAAAAGCTAACTTTTGTATAGAATCTGTGATTGTTGATATAGCTATGGATTAGAAAAACTTAGGTCGTTGTTAATAAGTTTTAATATTGAATTCAAAATATAACAATGACTTAAGTAGACGTAAAGGGTATCCTTTAGACAGTAAAGAAGACACTCCTTTATTTAAACAAAGTAAATCAGGGCAAGACTAACCTCTATTTACACATTATAAGGAGTTTATATGACAATACTAAGGTGTGATAGATGATTGCCTATATGATTAAATAGGGATTGAGGTTGATCTGAATTTCTGTTTCGTATAAGCAATTACTGCGGTTATTAAGAAATCTCAAGTCTGGGTATATCTTGGTATATGCTGAGTAGTAATCTTCCAGTAGTAAGCAGACTTAAAAGTTTGAAATATAGCGCAAATAGTGCTTGGGAGTAAAAATTGCATTGTGGTTGTGTAACAGATTTAGTGTCTGTAGAACTCTGTGTAAATCTCTGGTTAAACTTTGAATAGGGCATATTATGATGTAATCTATGAAGAATTAAGCTGTGAGCAGTGTAAAAAATGGCAAAAGTCATATATATGGCAATAATGGTTGCTTGAAAAAGTCTATGTTCTATGTTGGTTTACCTTTCTAAATAGTTACTGATGTCTGTATAGAACCACAGATTTGACAATTTGAGCTGTATAGAAATTTGAAACTCTGTGGGTTAATGTAATTATATGACTATCTGTATATTTTCTTAAAGGGACACTGTACCCAAAATATTTCTTTTGTAATTCAGAAAGAGCATGCAATTTTAAGCAACTTTCTAACTTACTCCTATTATCAATTTTTCTTCGTTCTCTTGCTATCTTTATTTGAAAAAGAAGGCATCTAAGCTTGTTTTGGGTTCAGTACTCTGGACAGCAACATTTTTATTGGTGAATTAATTTATCCACCAATCAGCAAGGACAACGCAGGTTGTTCAACAAAAATGGGCCGGCATCTAAACTTACATTCTTGCATTTCAAATAAAGATACCAAGAGAATGAAGAAAAATTAATAAAAGGAGTAAATTAGAAAGATGCTTAAAATGTCATGCTCAATCTGAATCACAAAAGAAAAAATTTGGGTACAGTGTCCCTTTAAGAAGAATCATATACATTGTATAGGGGTCTGGGGTCCCTCCATTGTAAAGGAAGTTACCTTAAGATTCATGGAAATTTTATATATACTTCTTATAATAGTCGGAAGGTAGTGGATTCTGGGGGATTGTTCTGGTCTTTTTGCTGATTCTGCCCTTTAAAGGGCTAGTAACTAAGTAAATAGTAGGAGAGGAAGGTTTTTAAACTATAAGGGTTAATTCCTAGGTTGCAATTCTATCTAGAGCACCCGTAATGCCGGCTATAGGTAAGGATAGGAAACCTAAGAGTGCTGATCTTAGTATTGAGTCTTCCTCTGAAATTCAGTCTCAGATTACTGATTCCTCCCACCTTATGTTTCAGCTTTCTGCTTTTTTCACTCCCCAATTGGATGCAATTAAGAAAGAGCTGGGTTCTATCACCTATGGAAGTATTCATACTATCCAACGAGATTAGGCAATTTGTGATAAGGGTGACAGAAGCAGAGAGCAGAATTTGGAATTGGAGGATCAGGTTAATACTCAGAATAATTTACCGAAAAAGGCTGTAAAGTTAGAATGTTATATCCAGCCAAACTATGGGTGGCTGTTAAGGGGAAAATCAACATATCAAATAATGTCCAAGAAGCACAGGAATTGATGGCCACTATTTAAATCATTTCTCTTAAGGAACTAAGGTCCATCCTTATGGAAAACAGGGTTAAGAAAATGGTACTTCCCTGTTACCTGAGTGACCAAAGGTCAGTCAACATAGGATATTTGTTCGGTAGGGGTATGTTAGGAGTTTTTTTGTTCTGTAGTTTGTGGGGGGGTTTTTCCCTCTTCGCTCCATCTTGCTACACATCATTTAGGTATATGGAATACCTTTAAATGAGTACGCAGCTGAATATCCTGTCATGGAATGTCAGGGGAATTTCTTCCCCAATAAAACGTAAGCAAATAATAGCACAGCTGGGTAGGTGTTCCCCCGACATTGCCATGATCCAGGAAATACACCTTAAGGAGAGTGAACTAAGCAAAGTAAAGACTCGATGGGTGGGGGAAGTATTGGCCACATCCTCAACCAAAAGGAGCTGTGGTGTTGCAATTTTAATACATAAAAAATTAGAATATCAAGTTTTAAAAGTGGCACGGAATCCGAATAGTAGATACATATTTGTTAATTTATTAATTGGTGGTACACAATATATGATAGGTAATATATACGGGCCAAATGTGTTTTCCCCGCAGTTTTGGGACATAATTAAAAGTAAGTTATACTCAGCTGCTAGTGATAAATTAATTCTTGCTGGTGATTTTTGACAGATCTTCAACTAAAGAGTAGGTAAAAAATGAAAAAATTGCCCGGTATTTTAATAAATTCTGTACGGCCCTAAAACTTAATGCTATCTGGAGAATTAAAAATCCAGACAGTTATGAATAACATGTGTGTCAAAGACTCATCGTTCATTTCTTCAGAATTGATTATATTCTTTGTCAGAGCAGCTCATTTTGTTAGATTCAGAACCCAAAATTTCAGGATATATTTAGTTTCGGAATCACTCAATAATTTCCATAAAATTTCAATTGATAAAAGCTGAAAACTGTGCAAATTTTTTTTTACATTCCCACGTTTTATGTTAGAGAATACTAAATTTAATACTTGGCTGACCGGTCAATGGAAAGATTTCCATCATAATAATAGAGGGTATTATGATAAAATTGAAGTATACTGTAAAACGGCAAAAGCAGTTCTGAGGGGAAAGATAAAAGTATATATGTGCAATTGGAAAAGAAAACGGAAAGCGAGGGAACTACAGCTATCTAATCAGTGTAGGAATGCATTATTACGATATAGATCAGAGAACTCTAAGGTCAACTGGGATAAATACTGCTATGCTAGAACTGAAAGGGAGTTATTTTTAAAGCAAAAGTGTTTAGAGGAAGATAAGAAAATCAATAATCGATATAAGGGGTATATTGGTTACTCAGCTAAATATTTAGCAAAAATAACTAAGAATAGGAAGAGTAAAAACTATATCGTAGCAATTAAGGAAGGGGATCATAGATATACAGATAATGAAAATATTAGGGAGGTATTTTTTAAATTTTATCAAAAGTTGTATACAAAAGTTGATGAAGATTTATTTAATATAATAAACTTTTGGTTCTAAAATCTCACCTCCCAAGGTTTCAGAAAATGATTTGGAATTGATCAATAAACCATTCTCAGTAGATGAGATTTCAGAGGCTATCGGTGAATCCAAGCTGAACAAGGCGGCGGGTCCTGATTGGCTCCCTGCAGAGTTCTACAAAATCTTAGTAGAAGATATTAAATTATACACTTACTAAACTTTTTTAACGCGTACTATACTACTAATATGCCAATATCAAGCTATTTTTCCGCAGCTAATATTACTCTTATTCATAAAAAAGGCAAGGATGTCGAAGAGCCAGCTTCTTATAGGCCGATCTCTGTTTTAAACGCTGATTATAAAATCCTTACGTCCATATTAGCGAACAGGTTAAACAAATTTTCTGTCTAAAATAATACAACCTGACCAAACTGGTGTTATTCAGGGAAGGAATATGTCTCTAAACTTGCGTAAGGTCGAAGTTATTTTGGATTATTTTTGGAATATAATTCCTCAACAATTACCTAAAAAATCCAATAAAAAAATAGATGTTCGACACAGATTTGGCTCTGCTCTCATTAGATGCAGAGAAAGCTTTTGATTCCATTTCTTGGAATCATCTGCTAGACTCATTATTCCAGTTTGGATTCATCGGTAGCTTGCAGGCTTTATTCTGAAATTTTATACAGATCCCTATTCATATCTATTGATTAATGGTAACCCCTCTGCTAGAATTGTATTAGGTCGGGGGACCCGTCAAGGTTGCCCCCTTTCTCCTTTATTGTTTAATATATCTATAGAATCCCTTGCTATATGGCTACGGTCTGAATTAGTAGGGCTAAAATCTGGTACCGAAAAGATCAAAATATTATTATATGCCGATGACTTACTAGTTTTCTTGGAAAACTCAAAAAAATCTATACCCTTAAAAGTTTGAAATATAGCGCAAATAGTGCTTGGGAGTAAAAATTGCATCTTGGTTGTGTAACAGATTTAGTGTCTGTAGAACTCTGTGTAAATCTCTGGTTAAACTTTGAATAGGGCATATTATGATGTAATCTATGAAGAATTAAGCTGTGAGCAGTGTAAAAAATTGCAAAAGTCATATATATGGCAATAATGGTTGCTTTAAAAATTCTATGTTCTATGTTGGTTTACCTTTCTAAATAGTTACTGATGTCTGTATAGAACCACAGATTTCACAATTTGAGCTGTATAGAAATTTGAAACTCTGTGGGTTAATGTAATTATATGACTATCTGTATATTTTCTTAAGAAGAATCATATAAATTGTATAGGGGTCTGGAGTCCCTCCACTGTAAAGGAAGTTACCTTAAGATTCATGGAAATGTTATATATACTCCTTATAATAGTCAGAAGGTAGTGGATTCTGGGGGATTGTTCTGGTCTTTTTGCTGATTCTGCCCTTTAAAGGGCTAGTAACTAAGTAAATAGTAGGAGAGGAAGGTTTTTAAACTATAAGGGTTAATGCCTAGGTTGCAATTCTATCTAGAGCACCCGTAATGCTGGCTAAAGGTAAGGATAGGAAACCTAAGAGTGCTGATCTTAGTATTGAGTCTTCCTCGGAAATTCAGTCTCAGATTACTGATTCCTCCCACCTTATGTTTCAGCTCTCTGCTTTTTTCACTCCCCAATTGGATGCAATTAAGAAAGAGCTGGGTTCTATCACCTCTGAAGTATCCATACTATCCAATGAGATTAGGCAATTTGCGATAAGGGTGACAGAAGCAGAGAGCAGAATTTCGGAATTGGAGGATCAGGTTAATACTCAGAATAATTTACCGAAAAAGGCTGTAAAGTTAGAATATTATATCCAGCCAAACTATGGGTGGATGTTAAGGGGAAAATCAACATATCAAATAATGTCCAAGAAGCGCAGGAATTGCTGGCCGCAATTTAAATAATTTCTCTTAAGGAACTAAGGTCCATCCTTATGGAAAACAGGGTTAAGAAAATTGTACTTCCCTGTTACCTGAGTGACCAAAGGTCAGTCAACATAAGGATATTTGTTCGGTAGGGGTATGTTAGGAGTTTTTTTGTTCTGTAGTTTGTGGGGGTTTTTTTAACTCTTCGCTCCATCTTGCTATGCATCATTTAGGTATATGGAATACCTTTAAATGGGTACGCAGCTGAATATCCTGTCATGGAATGTCGGGGGAATTTCTTCACCAATTAAACGTAAGCAAATAATAGCACAGCTGGGTAGGTGTTCCCCCGACATTGCCATGATCCAGGAAACACACCCTTAAGGAGAGTGAACTAAGCAAAGTAAAGACTCGTTGGGTGGGGGGAAGTATTGGCCACATCCACAACCAAAAGGAGCTGTAGTGTTGCAATTTTAATACATAAAAAATTAGAATATCAAGTTTTAAAAGTGGAACGGAATCCGAATAGTAGATACATATTTGTTAATTTATTAATTGGTGGTACACAATATATGATAGGTAATATATACGGACCAAATGTGTTTTCCCCACAGTTTTGGGACATAATTAAAAGTAAGTTATACTCCAGCTGCTAGTGATAAATTAATTCTTGCTGGTGATTTAATTAGACACTGTCAGGCCCATTTATCAAAGGGCTTGCGGACCTGATCCGACACTGCGGATCAGGTCCGCAAGACCTCGCTAAATGCGGAGAGCAATACGCTCTCCGCATTTAACATTGCACCAGCAGCTCACAAGAGCTGCTGGTGCAACGCCGCCCCCCTGCTGACTCCGCGGCCAATCGGCGCCAGCAGGGAGCTTGTCAATCAACCCGATCGTATTCGATCGGGTTGATGTCCGGCGATTCCTGTCCGCCTGTTCAGAGCAGGCGGACAGGGTTATGAAGCAGCGGTCTTTAGACCGCTGCTTCATAACTTGTGTTTCTGGCGAGTCTGAAGACTCGCCAGCAACATGGCCCTTCAAGCTCCGTACGGAGCTTGATAAATGGGCCTGCATGCCCGAAGTTAGACAGATCTTCAACTAAAGAGAAGGTAAAAAACGAAAAAAATTGCCCGATATTTTAATGAATTCTGTACGGCCCTAAAACTTAATGATATCTGGAGAATTAAAAATCCAGACAGTTATGAATATACATGTGTGTCAAAGACTCATCGTTCATTCTTCAGAATTGATTATATTCTTTTGTCAGAGCAGCTCATTTTGTTAGATTCAGAACCCAAAATTCATGATATATTAGTTTCGGATCACTCAATAATTTCCATTAAATTTCAATTGATAAAAGCTGAAAACTGTGCAAACAATTTTTTTACATTCCCACGTTTTATGTTAGAGAATACTAAATTTAATACTTGGCTGACCGGTCAATGGAAAGATTTCCATCATAATAATAGAGGGTATTATGATAAAATTGAAGTATACTGGGAAACGGCAAAAGCAGTTCTGAGGGGAAAGATAAAAGTATATATGTGCAATTGGAAAAGAAAACGGAAAGCGAGGGAACTACAGCTATCTAATCAGTTTAGGAATGCATTATTACGATATAGATCAGAGAACTCTAAGGTCAACTGGGATAAATACTGCTATGCTAGAACTGAAAGGGAGTTATTTTTAAAGCAAAAGTGTTTAGAGGAAGATAAGAAAATTAATAATCGATATAAGGGGTATATTGGTTACTCAGCTAAATATTTAGCAAAAATAACTAAGAATAGGAAGAGTAAAAACTATATCGTAGCAATTAAGGAAGGGGATCATAGATATACAGATAATGAAAATATTAGGGAGTTATTTTTTAAATTTTATCAAAAGTTGTATACAAAAGTTGATGAAGATTTATTTAATAGAATAAACTTTTGGTTCTAAAATCTCACCTCCCATGGTTTCAGAAAATGATCTGGAATTGATCAATAAACCATTCTCAGTAGATGAGATTTCTGAGGCTATCGGTGAATCCAAGCTGAACAAGGCGGCGGGTCCAGATTGGCTCCCAGCAGAGTTCTACAAAATCTTAGTAGAAGATATTAAATATACACTTACTAAACTTTTTAACGCGTACTATACTACTAATATGCCAATATCAAGCTATTTTTCCGCAGCTAATATTACTCTTATTCATAAAAAAGGCAAGGATGTCGAAGAGCCAGCTTCTTATAGGCCGATCTCTGTTTTAAATGCTGATTATAAAATCCTTACGTCCATATTAGCGAACAGGTTAAACAAATTTCTGTCTAAAATAATACATCCTGACCAAACTGGTTTTATTCAGGGAAGGAATATGTCTCTAAACTTGCGTAAGGTCAAAGTTATTTTGGATTATTTTTGGAATATAATTCCTCAACAATTACCTAAAAAATACAATAAAAAAAAAGATGTTCGACACAGATTTGGCTCTGCTCTCATTAGATGCAGAGAAAGCTTTTGATTCCATTTCTTGGAATTATCTGCTAGACTCATTATTCCAGTTTGGATTCATCTGTCGCTTTGCAGGCTTTATTCTGAAATTATATACAGATCCCTATTCATATCTATTGATTAATGGTAACCCCTCTGCTAGAACTGTATTAGGTCGGGGGACCCGTCAAGGTTGCCCCCTTTCTCCTTTATTGTTTAATATATCTATAGAATCCCTTGCTATATGGCTACGGTCTGAATTAGTAGGGCTAAAATTTGGTACCGAGAAGGTCAAAATATTATTATATTCCGGGGGGCGGAGCCAACATCTGGAGAGGGCAGACGTGCATCGCTTGAGCTCCCAGGACTTAACTAGGGCAAAAGTTTATGTTCTAAGCATAGATGGATCTAATTCTGCATATGGACAACTGCTAATCAGTCCTTAAGTGAAAGATATTCTACCTAGGCTAATCTATGTGTCTAATTCGGTGATTCACAATTTTTACAGGAGGAAACTGTTTGGGCCTACTTCCCCTGTTACGGACTCTAGTCGCAACCTAAGGCTCCACGCACAATGGAGGATAATTATGAGCTTTTGTACACCCTACTAAAAGACCTAGATCGGCAGATGACAAGCTCCTTCATTGATATATCGGCCACGCTGAGTTTGACGATGAGGGGACCATCCAGCAACGCCCTATCTAACAAGAGGCCTGAGTGCATACAGAAAGAGACATCTCGGGATCATCCGGTTGTGATGCCTTACACATCCCCTAAGTCGAGCATATGCGCCAAAGACATGGGAGGCATATCGTTAACTGGCTGTGGCCCGTTTTTCTATGACAACACTACAGCCGCAGTTAACTTCTCTACAGCGATGAATTGGTCCTTGCCTGATCAGCACAGCACAGTTCAGCTAGAGGCGTCCCAGATGCAGAGGGAAAGAACGAGCTGGGCAAGCTACCTGATAACTACAGCACACCCTCATTACCAAGGTGGAGTGTGATTTGGCCAGCAGATCTCCCTCAAACCTGAAGGCCCCGTCTATTGAGACACTAGTTGCCGAGATCTGGTCAAAGAAATACCCCAGGCAGCAGTCCCTACCGATCAACGTTCCTGACAACAGTGTCTATACCCGTGGCGCACCATGCTGCAGTCCCCTTGAAAGCACATACGACATGGTGTTAGATGTGCTGCTGCCATGTGAGATACGGTCAGTGTTGACACTGCTGAAGAGTGCGCTGCACCTCCCGACCAGGAGGTGCACACAGGACACAAGATGGTTCGCTTAGGTGTGGGCTAGAACAGAGAGTTCCGTTTATGTAGGATATGAGGTTAGACTCATATAGCGCAGGTACAATCTGATTCAAACCCTTCAAACCACTCTTCCATACTACTCCTTCACAGACAAGCGTGGGACATTTATGCTAGCAATGTTTTCCCACTGCTATTGTAAGCACTCACTTATATGACATTCTCTGAGACTGGACACGGTTTTAGTTTACTGTATCTTGTTGCTCGATGATCCTGGGGCATGGTCGTCTGCTTAATATTTGCTTTGGAGTATAGTCAAGCTACATGAAAACTGACATTATCCACTAATGACTGCTTCAATCAAGATGGAAATATTGGCTATGTGTCCCGTGTTCTTGGGGCTGTATCCATATTTGCATTTATATCCATTTAGGTCGGGACTATGGACAGCCACACCACTGCATTGTATGATGCTCTTCTAGTTACTTACATGTAATATGATGTTTTACACTGCTAAAACCAGTCTCTACTCATGGGGGTCCCTAATAATCTTACAGGAAATAAACGCAGCCCTTATACTATAGCCTAAGCCCTTTTATCCTATCATAATAATATAAAATCTAATCTAATTAAGCTCAACCTCACAACTATGAATGGGCCTGATGTTAGTAGCCTGCAAGATGTACCTATTGAGAGAGCTGAGGCCGAGATAGGGATATTGTTTAGCTTTATATTGTTCAGTCCTGACCTCATATATGCACTAGCTTAATTAAGATCAGTCTACACTTCACTACCTAGATGTCTAGTAGCTACTCCTGTTTTTGATTAATGCATGTCTGTCCTCTCTTGTACAGGTCCTGTTTAGTTCAAGATATATAATATGGGTACCCTTTTCCCTTGTAATGAGGGTTTAGAATTCATGGCGAATTAATTATAATTTTACTCCAGCTAACATAGTTACCAATATTGTTACAGAAATGCTCTCATGTGATTATTGTTATTATAATATGCTGATATATATTAGCCTTTCTGTGAGGTTCATAATACATCAGCCTCACTCTTAGATAGCCCTAATTCAATACAAATGTAACAGCTTTCATTATAGGATGCTCTCTGATTTGAATTTTATGATGCCTGCCCTGTTTTATAGAGTATAGGACTTAGCCTTATAGCATATGTACTTCACTTTTTGGAAAACTCATTTAGTCTGTAATCTTTATTTTATGTCATCCGCTTACCCCCTTACCAAGTCGATGAACAGACATATTTAATTGAATTACATGAGCTCACGATGTGTACCTGTCTGCTCCTATTCATACGTTATCTACATTATATTATGCCTCAACTTAGTCATAATCCTTTACTTAAGTTCTACATAGACGGTAAGCAACAAGCCATCCCTTGGCCTCTATATTATTTACATATGCCCGAAATCATAACTTACATATTTAGTAGACATGTGTAGCCGCGAAAAATTCGGTTCGGTTCGGATCGATTAGGACCGATTCGAATTTCGGTTTGGATCGATTCGAATTCGGAAGAAATCGAATGAATTTGTTTTGGATTCATTCGGATTCGTGTGAAATTCGGTTTGGTTCGATTCGGTTCGAATCGATTCGGATTTTCGGAATTTCGGCACTGTTAAGTGGGATGTGCTGTTTATTACACTAGTATACTGTACAATACTAGTGTAATACATGGCCAGACAAATCCATCCGAATCCATCTGAATAAATTCGAATCGATTCGGATTTATTCGGTAGATTCGGCACTGCCGCAATTCGGAAATTCGAATCGATCCGAATTCCGAATTTGACAAAATTCGTACGAATTTCGATTCGGACCGAACCGAATCTCACATGTCTAATATTTAGCACCCACCCCTAGCTCAAAAGCTAGAGCAGAGGTCTGACTACCTACACATGGCATTATGCTAGACACAATAATATCTGGCCTTTCTATCGTTGTTTAGCTACCGGGTCCAAGTGTAATGGTTTTCTTCCTATACATAGCTCCCCTTCATGTCGCCACCTATATTATATCTTTTTGTGTAAGTACCTGAGCTTTTGATTAAGCAATCTCACTATAGGACCCTCATAAGCTCCCTATTCCATCTAGGAGCTCTGTACTCTATAAAATTAAATAGCCCTGTAGTTTGTGCCTTCCTAACATCCTACCTGGCTCCGCCCTCCCCTCTCTCATTTCCCCTCCATTACGAGCGGCTCTTGCCTGCTGCATCCCCCCCCCCTCCCATATACTCAGGCCTACGGGAGGCCTGACAAAAGCCAACTCTCTACCTCTCACTATTTTCAGTTTATAGAGTACCTTATATCTCGGGGTAGGAACCATTAGCTATCTATTTTAAAAATTGAGGTTTCATTCCTTCAGGTTCCAGTCACATATGTTTTGTGCATACAGTTTTACATTTTATACTCATGGTTTCAAAGGTGATACTATGGCTTATGTCAACTGTTTTTTTTTGTTGTTTTTTTGTTGTTGTTATTGATCTAGCTGTATTTCATGACACTGACTCTTATGTCTACATAAATACTACACTACTATGGATCAGATATTGCGATAACAAATGCTATATTAGAGCACCAATGTTCCAATCCATGTATATTTTTCATACGCGACATGTATAAGTGTCTTTATTCCTCATGTTATGTGTCTGGACACATCCTCTGTTGTATTGTTTTTTTTTACTCAATGCCTCAATAAAAAATTTCTAAAAAAAAATAAAAAAAAAATATTATTATATGCCAATGACTTACTAGTTTTCTTGGAAAACTCAAAAAAATCCTATACCCTTATTATTAGATATGCTTAATATTTTCAGCTCGATCTCAGGCTATACGATTAACCTGGGAAAAAGCGAATTAATGTGGATTCTGAAGAAACCAGATAGCTATATATACCATCCTTTTAAAACAACAGATTATATAAAATATTTGGGGATACAACTCCATAAGAATCCAAAATTTTGGTATGAGATGAATTTTCCTCAGGTTTTTAGTAAATATATCTCAGATCTTAAAAACTGGATGGATCTTCCCATTTCCCTATCCGCTAGAATCACCTTGATTAAAACAATTATATTCCCTCTAATTCTGTATTTGCTACAGAATCTACCACTTTTTATTTTCAAATAAATAAATTCTAGTCAATAAAAGGATTTTCTATCTTTTTAATTAATAAAAATTCTGGAATAGACTGTCCTTTTAACATTAGCTTTTTCTCTAAAATTAGATTTTTTCATTGACTTTCCTTTACAATTCTTAAATCTGTTATAATGCAGTTCTCATAATAGTACTCACAATTTATTTGCATAGGAAGCATCAGGTTCTTCATGTGCTGGGACAGGAATTCACATAACATAAAAAAAAAATACAGATTTACTGGGGCATGTATATGTCCATTAACCCACTGCCCACAATCACTGCTGCAGCAAAGTTAAAACATGACTATTTACCTCATAAAATGCCACCTGCTTGTGAAACTTTCAATAGTGTTTTAACAATAGTAAAACATAAAAAACAAATCCTCAGTATATCTATATATATTGTTCTCCATTTCAGCAGCCCCAACACAGCAGTTAGCAGGTTAAAGGGACAGTCTACACCATAATTTTTATTGTTTTAAAAGATAGATAATCCCTTTATTACCCATTCCCCAGTTTTGCATAACCAACACAGTTATATTAATATACTTTTAACCTCTGTAATTATCTTGTATCTAAGCCTCTGCAAACTGCCCCTTTATTTCAGTTCTTTTGACAGACTTGCAGTTTAGCCAATCAGTGCCTGCTCCCAGATAACTTCACGTGCACGAGCACAGTGTTATCTATATGAAATACGTGAACTAACACCCTCTAGTGGTTAACAACTGTTAAAATGCATTCTGAAAAGAGGTGGCCTTCAAGGTCTAAGAAATTAGCATATGAACCTCCTAGGTTAAGCTTTCAACTATGTATACCAAGAGAACAAAGCAAAATATTTTGGCCTAGACTGTCCCTTTAAACATACTGTGGTAATATCTGTTTAATATCAGGCTCTGTAACATGCTGAAGGGTTATTAATTAATTAATAACTGTGTTTCAACCATACAATTTGTTTAAACACATAGGTAAAGTCATCTCCACTACTGGAAGCTACCTTAACACATCTGGTGAGCCAAAGACAAATGTGTGTAGCTACCAATCAACAGCTAGCTCTAAGTAATGCATTGCTGCTGCTGAGGATATGTACATATTCTTTTCATCAAAGTAACACAAGAGAGAAAAGTAAATTTAATAATAAAAGTGAATTTAAAAATTCACTGCTTTGTCTGAATCATGAAAGTATTAATTTTGCCTATTCCTTTAATCACTCAGGCCTAGATTTGGAGTTCGGCGGTAAAAGGGCTGCTAACGCTCCGCGGGCTTTTTTCTGGCCGCACCATAAATTTAACTCTGGTATCGAGAGTTTAATCAAATGCTGCGTTAGGCTCCAAAAAAGGAGCGTAGAGCATTTTTACCGCAAATGCAACTCTCGATACCAGAGTTGCTTACGGACGCGGCCGGCCTCAAAAATAGTGCTCGTGCACGATTCTCCCATAGGAAACAATGGGACTGTTTGAGCTGAAAAAAAACCTAACACCTGCAAAAAAGCAGCGTTCAGCTCCTAACGCAGCCCCATTGTTTCCTATGGGGAAACACTTCCTACGTCTGCACCTAACACCCTAACATGTACCCCGAGTCTAAACACCCCTAACCTTACACTTATTAACCCCTAATCTGCCGCCCCCGCTATCGCTGACCCCTGCATTACACTTTTAACCCCTAATCTGCCGCTCCGTAAAACGCCGCCACCTACGTTATCCCTATGTACCCCTAATCTGCTGCCCTAACATCGCCGACCCCTATGTTATATTTATTAACCCCTAATCTGCCCCCCACAACGTCGCCGACACCTACCTACACTTATTAACCCCTAATCTGCCGAGCGGACCTGAGCGCTACTATAATAAAGTTATTAACCCCTAATCCGCCTCACTAACCCTATCATAAATAGTATTAACCCCTAATCTGCCCTCCCTAACATCGCCGACACCTACCTTCAATTATTAACCCCTAAACTTCCGATCGGAGCTCACCGCTATTCTAATAAATGGATTAACCCCTAAAGCTAAGTCTAACCCTAACACTAACACCCCCCTAAGTTAAATATAATTTTTATCTAACGAAATAAATTAACTCTTATTAAATAACTTATTCCTATTTAAAGCTAAATACTTACCTGTAAAATAAATCCTAATATAGCTACAATATAAATTATAATTATATTATAGCTATTTTAGGATTAATATTTATTTTACAGGCAACTTTGTAATTATTTTAACCAGGTACAATAGCTATTAAATAGTTAAGAACTATTTAATAGTTACCTAGTTAAAATAATAACAAATTTACCTGTAAAATAAATCCTAACCTAAGTTATAATTAAACCTAACACTACCCTATCAATAAAATAATTAAATAAACTACCTACAATTACCTACAATTAACCTAACACTACACTATCAATAAATTAATTAAACACAATTGCTAAAAAAAAATACAATTAAATAAACTAGCTAAAGTACAAAAAATAAAAAAGAACTAAGTTACAGAAAATAAAAAAATATTTACAAACATAAGAAAAATATTACAACAATTTTAAACTAATTACACCTACTCTAAGCCCCCTAATAAAATAACAAAGCCCCCCAAAATAAAAAATTCCCTACCCTATTCTAAATTAAAAAAGTTACAAGCTCTTTTACCTTACCATGCCCCAAGAATTTCAGCTCTTTTGCCTGTAAAAAAACACATACAATACCCCCCCCCCAACATTACAACCCACCACCCACATACCCCTAATCTAACCCAAACCCCCCTTAAATAAACCTAACACTAATCCCCTGAAGATCTTCCTACCTTGTCTTCACCATCCAGGTATCACCGATCCGTCCTGGCTCCAAGATCTTCATCCAACCCAAGCGGGGGATGGCGATCCATAATCCGGTGCTCCAAAGTCTTCCTCCTATCCGGCAAGAAGAGGACATCTGGACCGGCAAACATCTTCTCCAAGCGGCATCTTCGATCTTCTTCCATCCGGTGCGGAGCGGGTCCATCTTGAAGCAGGCGATTCCATCAGCCAATCAGAAAATTCCTACCTTAATTCCGATTGGCTGATAGAATCCTATCAGCCAATCGGAATTCGAGGGACGCCATCTTGGATGACGTCCCTTAAAGGAACCGTCATTAGTCGGGAGACATCGGAAGAAGAGGATGGATCCGCGTCGCCTGCTTCAAGATGGACCCGCTCCGCACCGGATGGAAGAAGATCGAAGATGCCGCTTGGAGAAGATGTTTGCCGGTCCGGATGTCCTCTTCTTGCCGGATAGGAGGAAGACTTTGGAGCACCGGATTATGGATCGCCAACCCCCGCTTGGGTTGGATGAAGATCTTGGAGCCAGGACGGATCGGTGATACCTGGATGGTGAAGACAAGGTAGGAAGATCTTCAGGGGATTAGTGTTAGGTTTATTTAAGGGGGGTTTGGGTTAGATTAGGGGTATGTGGGTGGTGGGTTGTAATGTTGGGGGGGGGGTATTGTATGTGTTTTTTTACAGGCAAAAGAGCTGAAATTCTTGGGGCATGCCCCGCAAAGGGCCCTGTTCAGGGCTGGTAAGGTAAAAGAGCTTGGAACTTTTTTAATTTAGAATAGGGTAGGGAATTTTTTATTTTGGGGGGCTTTGTTATTTTATTAGGGGGCTTAGAGTAGGTGTAATTAGTTTAAAATTGTTGTAATATTTTTCTTATGTTTGTAAATATTTTTTTATTTTCTGTAACTTAGTTCTTTTTTATTTTTTTGTACTTTAGCTAGTTTATTTAATTGTATTTTTTTTTAGCAATTGTGTTTAATTAATTTATTGATAGTGTAGTGTTAGGTTAATTGTAGGTAATTGTAGGTAGTTTATTTAATTATTTTATTGATAGGGTAGTGTTAGGTTTAATTATAACTTAGGTTAGGATTTATTTTACAGGTAAATTTGTTATTATTTTAACTAGGTAACTATTAAATAGTTCTTAACTATTTAATAGCTATTGTACCTGGTTAAAATAATTACAAAGTTGCCTGTAAAATAAATATTAATCCTAAAATAGCTATAATATAATTATAATTTATATTGTAGCTATATTAGGATTTATTTTACAGGTAAGTATTTAGCTTTAAATAGGAATAAGTTATTTAATAAGAGTTAATTTATTTTGTTAGATAAAAATTATATTTAACTTAGGGGGGTGTTAGTGTTAGGGTTAGACTTAGCTTTAGGGGTTAATCCATTTATTAGAATAGCGGTGAGCTCCGATCGGAAGTTTAGGGGTTAATAAGTGTAGGCAGGTGTCGGCGACGTTGAGGGGGCAGATTAGGGGTTAATAAATATAATATAGGGGTCGGCGATGTTAGGGGCAGCAGATTAGGGGTACATAGGGATAACGTAGGTGGCGGCGATTTGCGGTCGGAAGATTAGGGGTTAATTATTGTAAGTAGCTGGCGGCGACGTTGTGGGGGGCAGGTTAGGGGTGAATAAATATAATACAGGGGTCGGCGGGGTTAGGGGCAGCAGATTAGGGGTACATAAATATAACGTAGGTGGCGGTCGGCAGATTAGGGGTTAAAAATTTTAATCGAGTGGCGGCGGTGTGGGGGGGACCTCGGTTTAGGGGTACATAGGTAGTTTATGGGTGTTAGTGTACTTTAGGGTACAGTAGTTAAGAGCTTTATAAACCGGCGTTAGCCAGAAAGCTCTTAACTCCTGCTATTTTCAGGCGGCTGGAATCTTGTCGTTAGAGCTCTAACGCTCACTTCAGAAACGACTCTAAATACCAGCGTTAGAAAGATCCCATTGAAAAGATAGGCTACGCAAATGGCGTAGGGGGATCTGCGGTATGGAAAAGTCGCGGCTGAAAAGTGAGCGTTAGACCCTTTAATCACTGACTCCAAATACCAGCGGGCGCCCAAAACCAGCGTTAGGAGCCTCTAACGCTGGTTTTGACGGCTACCGCCGAACTCCAAATCTAGGCCTCAGTATGGCTAAATTATACTACTAGTATTTTACGTGCATTTTTTTGAGGTGGAATGGAGTGGATGGGGCTATGCCATGGATATGCTTCAAAGTGTAACTGGAATGTTTTTTTCAAGTGTTGGCAACCATTTGATTCCCATTTTAGGGCCAGATTACAAGTTTGCGCTATTGTTAGCAGGAGTCGCAATAAGAAATATTGCAACCACATTAACATGCGCGTGTGTTACAAGTTGAAAGTAAACGAGATACCTTGAGCGCAAACTAATTGAGCGCTCATCAGATTACCACGACTGAAGACCTTGCGTTAAGGCTAAGGCATAAATAAATGTGCACCAAGCACAACAAAAATATAAGTGTATTTATGTATTTATATATGTATATATGAATATACATACATCTATACACATATAAACACACACACACACATATATATATATATATATATATATATATATATGTATGTATTTTCTTCTTAAATGGAAAGAGTCCACAGCTGCATTCATTACCTTTGGGAAATAAGAACCTGGCCACCAGGAGGAGGCAAAGCCAACAAGCCAAAGGCTTAAACTCTCCTCCCACTCTTATCCCCCAGTCATTCTTTGCCTTTCGTCCCAGGAGGATGACAGAGAAGTGTCAGAATTTTTAATTTTAATTTTTGTCTCTTATGGAGGGTAGTACTCTTCGGCATGGGACAGGAGTTTTAAGTAGTCCTGTCAGTCTCTCAGTGAGGGCTTGAATGAAAGTTAGAGTCCGGAGATGCAGGGAGTTTCTTTCTGCAAAACCATCCCGACTCCTCAAGCAATCAGCGTTGTCGAACTTTGCTCCGCTGCCTGCTTTCTTCTCTCAAGTCCATGGCGGAGGCGATGCTACTATCCGTCACACTTAAAGGGCCGTGTTCCATGGCGTAGATTCCGGTAAGATTGTTTCATTTTACTTTATTTGCAATGTACTGTAATGTGAATGTTTCCCGAGAGGACTAACTGAGAGGACTTGCGGGTCTAACTGATAACATAAGGGTCTCAGTGAGTCTCTTTTAGTATCTTGGAATCGAGGGTTAAAATCTCCTGAGGGGGATATTGAAGGGGGGGGCTAATATTCATGTTTGTTATGTGATTCAACCTGCTTATGTGCAATGTTTACTATGCTCGTGGTTGGAACATTGAGGCCTTTGGAAGTGACGCAGCCTTTTGCCTGGGCGCGCTTGTTTGGACTGTACAGTTCACCTTGTGTTCGGGCGTGGCTACGTTCCTTTGTTCCATTTCCGCATTCCCGACCTTGTGGCAAAGAAAATTTTCTAGTCCACAGGGGTCTGGTCATAGGAGGTGGTGAGTGCCCCAGCCATTGGGGGTGTCAGGTGCCGTTTTAGTTTTTCACTACTTTAGTCCATATTTAAATAGCCTCTATCCAGTTATGGAGGATTTTGATGCTTAGACTGTGTTAATTTCAGATTCAGTTACAAATGATTCTGATACTGTGACTATTTTGATTTCAGATTCAGATTCTGTGTCCGGTTATGAGTTCGGAGTGGCCTCGTTGATGCCTGTCAACCAGTTTTGTTCCATATGTCATTTTAGAGCGCCTGGTTCCTCGGGCTTGGGGAATCCAGGCACTGCTGAGTCATCCCCCTCTGGGGTCCTGTCCTCCGAGAGGCGAGTTCCCTACCAAATAATACTTCTGCACATGCAGGTAACCCAGTTTATGGTTCCTCCATGCGGGGTGGCGTGTTTCCCCCGGAGGTTGCAGCATGTTTTTGTTTCCACATAATGTTGGTGATTGTTCGTCGGCAGAGTCCAAACGTTTATTTGAGAATGTGCTCGTGCCCTATTGTCCTGGGCCTTCCACCTTGGGGAGAGTCTCTACAGTTCCCCACTGGGGTATCTGTCCTTGAGTGTTGTGCCTTCGCGTGTTGCTCAGAAATATTTTTCAGTTATTGAATGACCCTATCGTTACCAGATACAGGGATTTTTTTCGTCTGATAATTCGAATGGTGCACCTCATTAGACATGTGGGGATGAAGTAATCTCCTGATTGTCATTTGTTAGAGATCTTTCCCAGTTTTGTGTGATAGGGCCCCGTTTGGATGGTCCTGCGGGTAGGCCTGTGTCTTTTTGGGCGTTAACCTCCGGGTTGACTTATATTTTATTTATATACGAAGGGATGTCTTTTATTTGTTTTTGTTTCCTTCGGGAGCCTTCTGGGATAGATACTCTTTATTACTTCTTCGGAAGTTGTTGGACATGTTAGTCCTCTGTTAAAACGGTCTGTTTTCTGTTTTTTTCTCCTACGAGGGAAAATTTACGCAGCTTGCCGGTTGGGACCCTAGGTACAGGCTGGTCCTGTCGGGTTCGTTCGGTTTTGTGGCTATTCAGACACGTGGAGCTGTTCTGCTCGGCTGGTTCGGTAGGTTATCATTGTTTTTCATGTTCAACTAAGCATTCGAGAGGACCTGTGGGTCCGTGAGGTGGGAAGGATTGTTTCAGTCCTTAAAACCTTCAGTCATAGATGACTGGACAGTGAAGTTTTTCCGCTGCGTCACTGTTTCCATCAGATCTTAGAGTTTCCTCCCCATGTGGTGGGAGGGCTTAATGCCCCTTACCGCTATTGAGCGGTTTGGCCTTCATTTTTTAGGCCTCTGGATGTGTCCTTTTGGGCTTGATCCAACAGCTTATACAGGATAGCTGTCTAGCATGTGAAAGGTTTTGCAGTTTGAAACCTGTTGCAGCTCTTGACACCTTGCAGGTGTACGCGTAGCTGTTTCTAGTGTATCTAGATGCAGCTCTTACTGTTGACTGAGTTATAAAGAGGCTTTTGGGTCTTCTTCCATTGCCTCCTTGTGAGTTGATCTCCTTTTAGGGATCTGTGTTTCCGGGTGATGGTTGTTCCCTGCGGGGACTTTTGTTTAGCTCAGGGTTTTCCGAAGCTGGTAGGCTTAGTGCCTTCTCTTCCTTGTGTCCTCTGCTTGTGTGGAGGTGTTAGGGAGATTAGTCCTGCTAGTAGGATTTTTTGGACCTTGAGGTATCCCTTGGTTGTCCTGAGGCTCTGAGAAGTATCTTACAATTTCTAGCCTTGCTTCTTGGAGCGCTGGACTTTAGCTAGGGGTGGTTCCTTCCTTTGGTCAGAGCTTTCGAGTTCTTCTTGCTATCCGGATTCTCTCGATATGCATCCATACCCTTGTGTCTGGCTTTTTGGCCGATTGGGGTGTTTAGTTCTAGGGTAAGGTTTGCCTGAACTACTAGGTGCCCGGACCTGTTTTTCTCCCTGAGATTTCCGGTTGCTGATGCTTTGCTTGGCCTTTTTACCGACCCAGTCTTGGGTGGTTTTGGAATCTTGGCTCTCAGGGCTGGTCGGGGTGTTCCACGGTAGTGGGAAATTGGGATATGTCCTTGCTCTATATACCTCACCTGGTCATGGTTGGCCAGGTTTTCTGAGTATTTTTTACTCTTTGCCACAGAGTGGCCCATGTCATCTGGTGGTTAGCCTTGTGGCTTGAGCCTCAAGGGTGGTTGATTCATACCCAGCTGCTGGCGCTGGATGTCAAATTTCTGGTGCCCCTTAGGGTTGCATTCCCCTGGTCAGCTTGCCATTGTTCTCGTAGATTTCCTGCTCTGCAGGCGAATGGGTTGGCTGTGGCTCTGCTGGGCAAACTACTTGTAGGGCTGTCCTTTTCTAAGACATTTGTGTTGGGAATTTCACTTCCCATTAGCCGGTGCCTTCAGGCCTTGAGGACAGTGGTTGCCCTTCCGGCATCATCCCTTTACTTTAGGGGATATTCCCCTCCCTATGGAGATGGAGTCCTTGCTTGGGGCTTCTCCTGGATGGGAGGTGGACAGATGGGATTGGTTCCCGCTGGGGTCTTGCTGGCTCCAAGCAGACTTGTTGGGTCTTTATTTTGATAGATCCTTAGGTCTATGGCCTTGTTGACTGTTTCAGAGTTGGGTTGTACTTGTGCTCTGTGGGGATGGCTGTGCTATCCTTACCCTCGTTCCTGTACCTGTTTCGGGATTCTTTTGTTTCCCTGTCTTGGATTCTGGAGGCTGGGTTGGTCCAGCTGAGTGTGGGTCTGCAGGTCAGGATGGCGGAGCGGTCTAAGGAACTGCTTTTGCGCAGTCTTCTCTGGATGTGTGAGCTTGTTGAGTCTATCCTGTTAGCTTAGTCTGCTAAGGTATAGATTTTCCTTTCAACTTGCTCCTTTGATTAGAAGAGGCTTTACTCTTCCTTCGGGTTCTGAGAGTATACTCGCCTTCTCGGGGGACCTCGATTGAAGGTTTTTGTGTTTCCCTTTTCAAGGACCTGTGTGTAGGTCCGGCAACTTAGGTTGCCTGGAACGTGCCCTCTGTATGGGGGTTGCTTTTGCAGTCTGTTTCTTGCTTGACTGCTTCTTCTTCCTCGCACGTACCCTCTGTGTCGTCCTGTTGGGGACTCCGTGTTCTCAAATTTGGGGTTTTTCAACTGGGTGTATTGAACACTTTTTCATGGTTGAATACCTTGGTATTCTATGGCCAGACACTGGGAGGACGTTGCCTCTTCCATTGCATTCCGTGCTTGCAGGATATTGGGGAGACATCTGTTCTGTCTCTGTGCCCGGTCTTTTCCCGGGTTTCGCTTGGTATCGGCGTGGCCTCCTTTCCCTGTTTGGGCCCCTTTGGGTCTCTGTGAGCTGGGCTCACTCGTAGAGGTGTTCCTTTTTTTTACACATTATAACACTTTATTAAATATGAATATTGCATAAATATGCTTGTACATACAGGAGTACATTTGTAAGACATATTTAGGTGAGTCTGTTCATATTACTTAGTAAGCATAACACCATAAATTAAATATCTTACATATATGTGTGGGCCAGACCTCGTGAGACATCCAGCCCATATAATGGGACCTCATTTTCATTATAATAACACACACACAGTGTAAGGCATCTAATGGCAATTGCTACAGTCTCTGACCATAGGTCATTTGTGGTAGATGGCCTTGATAAACATACTGGAGCTGTAGATTTCAGCTCAGTGTACATAAGTAAAGAAAAAAAAACAGCATTTAGAAAAACTTTGTGGTAACATTGGTTAACATCCATATATCTTAAAGTGGAGATAATTTCAAACGGTACTATAAGGGATGTATCATGGAAGATAGAAGTGTAAAAGAAGAGACAGAAGGAGAGAGAAAGAGCATATTGAAGAAGATAGAGGGGGAAAGGGGGAGGGAGGGTAGTGGGGGGGGGAGCAGCAGGCCTATATGTACGTTTAGGCTGTGGTCAACGTGTTTTGTGGGAGCGTGTCCCATATGGACCAAGTGTCCGAGTGTAAGTCTATGAGCCCCCTATTTATGTATACTGCTTCCTCCATTGTTCGCACTGTAGAGAGTATCTCTATAACTTTCCCCAAATGGGGTGCACTGTTTCCAGTGTCTTGCGATAGCGCGCTTGGTGGACATCAGCAGATACACAAAGAGGTGTTTTAGTGGTTTAGGGAGTTTGGGTGTGTTGAGGTGGAGTAGGTAGGTCTCTGGGCCCCTATCAGTCGGGAGGGCCAGGAGTCCGCACAGGGCAAAGACTCTAGTCCATAGCTTCTGGATTTCAGGGCAGCCCCACCAGATGTGTAGGTCATCCCCTTTTTGGTTACATCCTCTCCAGCACCTGTCAGAGGCATCGGTAGAGAGTCTGCGTAGCCGGCTGGGCACCCAATGCCACCTCGTCAGCCATTTGTAAAAGAGTTCAAAGAGAGTTACGGTGTGTATTGCCTGTCTAGTGTGTGCTATAGCTCTCATCCATTCCTGACCATCGAAAACCTTATCTAGATCCCTCTCCCATGCCAAAATATTGTGTCTTCTGAAGTGTAGGAAGATTTTGGATGCATTGGTAGTGTATCGTCAGAGGTCGATGTCCCTGCATACCCATGTGGAACCTGGATTCACACAGTCTGAGCGAGTGTGGTGCATGAGCGAGTGTGGTGCAGATTTAAAGAGGTGCCAGCTGTGCAACAGTGACCAAAAACGTGTAACCTCAAAATGCATTTTACGTGGGATTGTGAAGTGTGTTATGAGGGTGGGTCTTGCAGCCCAGGCGCTATCAATATACATATCTTTAATGATCTTTATCAGGAGAGAAGACCAGCCAGAGGTGTTTGAGTCCGGGAGCCCCCTAAGGAGCCCCCGGACACCATGGATATGGGATGGGTGGGGTTTATGCCAAAGACTGAGGCAATGCTTTATTATGGGGTTGGAAGTGAGGGAGAGTAGTTTACAATGTTGTGGGATCCACAAAAGGTCTCAAAGTAGTATGTCGTGAGGCAATGGTGCTTGCTCTATTTCATACCATCAGGGGTATTCCTTGTTGAGGCCCCAACTCGATATATGAGTTAGCATAGTGGCCTCATGAGGTGTTCCTTTTTGTATTAGGGGACATTTCGGTTTCCTTGGTTCTTCTTTGCCTCGTCCCCTTGGGGGTTTCGGCTGGTGTCTCCTTCATTTGTGGAGATGAGCGGTGGGGGACAGTTTGTTGGGCGATAGTGTCTCTTGGAGGACTGTTGGCTCATTTGAGTCTATTTGCGGTCTCTAGTTTGGCTTCTGGACTAACTGTGAGTCAGTGTCACTAGGGCTTTTCTTCTAAAAAAAATTTCAGCTTCGGATGAAGTGTTTTTTTTTTTATTGGGTAGAGGTTCAGGCCTGGTGCCCTCAGTATGGGCCGCCTATTGTATCCTCCCGTCTTGGCATTTAGTGTCCTTTATAGCTTAGGTATTGTTTTCCCAAAGGTAATGAATGCAGCTGTGGACTCTTTCCATTTAAGAAGAAAAACATAAATTATGCTTACCTGATAATTTCCTTTTCATCTGATGGAAAGAGTCCACAGCTCCCCACCCATAATTTTATGTGGCGCGTCCTTATATCTTCTGGCATCTTTCACCCTGATATTTCTTCTACTGTTTCTTGTTCCTCGGCAGAATAACTGGGGGATGAGGGGAGTGGGAGGTGTATTTAAGCTATTGGCTGGGTTGTCTTTGCCTCCTCTTGATGGCCAGGTTCTTATTTTCCAAAGGTAATGAATGCAGATGTTGACTCTTTCCATCAGAAGAAAAGGAAAGGTAAGCATAATTTATGTTATTTATATATAGGCGATAAGCCTGCCCAGAGGGCAGTCTATGTTTTAAAAATCCAAACCCCCAAGCTAATTTTACTAAAAATAAAAAATGTAAAATTACAGAAAAAAAATTAACAAAGCTATCCAAAATAAAAAAATTAACCCTAAACTAATACCCCTATAAAAATTAAAAATCCCTCCAAAATAAAAACACCCCCTAATCTAATACTAAACTACCAATAGCCCTTAAAAGGGCATTTTGTAGGGCATTGCCAGAAGTTAAACAGCTATTTTATTTACAAAAATTACCAATTGCCCCCTAACAGTAAAACCCCCCACCCAATCAACCCTCCAAAATAAAAAAAACCTAACACTAAAAAAACCTAAAAAACCCATTGCCTCTAAAGGGGCATTTGTATGGGCATTGCCCTCAAAAGTGCATTCAGCTCTTTTACTGCCCTTAAAAGGGCAATCAGATAAACCCCCCCAAAAAAAATAATCCTAAAACTAAGCCCCAAATAGGTACTCACCGTTCCTAAAGTCCGGCAGAGAAGGTCTCCTTCCAGGCAGCTCCGTCATCTTCTATCCTCATCCTGTGCGAAGGCGGCACGGAGCGGAGGTGCAGAGGGGTCTTCCCCGATGCGCGGATCCAGAGTGGCGGTCCTCAGCGGCGGTGATTCTCAGCACCATGGAGGCTCCTCTTCATCCGATCTCCGGCGTACACTGAAAATTGAATCCAAAGTACCGCATTCAATTTGGGGTAACTTGCATTCCTATTGGCTGAAATTTTGAAAAAGGATTAGAGCTACTGAAATCCTATTGGCTTACACTGCATCCAGGTGGATTCCAAAAATGGCAGGGTGGTAAAAGAATCCACCGAAGTGGATTCTTTCACCACCCTGCCATTTACCGAATCCACCGGTGGATTCGGAATCAAGGTGGATTCTTTTTGCTGCGCATTCAGCCAACATTCTTTTGGCTGCCTCGCGCAGCCAACATTCCTTTGAGGATGTGTGCACACTGGCGACGGCAACGGACGCGTTACAAACGCGATTATAGTATAGATATATATATGTATATATATAACACACAGAGAAAGTCCAACACTCACTTACAAGCTCTCAACTAAGATTAAAAGCAAACATGGAAGGGTTAGTTACCGCATTTGGCCAAAAGGGACAAGCCCAGGTACCACGTCAAGCCCAGGTTACCACCAAATGAAGTAACTAACCCTTCCACGTCAATCCCAGGTACCACGTCAAGGTCCCTTCCAAAAACCTGGGACCCTAAAACAGCCACACAATGCAAGCTCTAAATCCAACAAACTGGGAACATGTGAAGGGGGCACAAGCTTATGTAATCACCCCAGACATATACAAAACACGGAAGGGGACTGCACTCTCAGACCGGACCGGGTACACATCCCATGACCCTGCAACATGCTAAGCCCTGGGTGCTCACTGGCACTCACAGGAAGCTGTGCTGTCCCCAGAGTCACAGGCAGTTAACTCCAGACAGGTCTGGGTGCAAGAACCATAGGGAAAATTACAAAAAAGTTAATACAACACACAGAGAAAGTCCAGCACTCACTAAGATTAAAAGCAAAAGTGGAAGGGTTAGTTAGCGCATTTGGCCAAATGGGACAAGCCAAGGTACCACGTCAAGCCCAGGTTACCACCAAATGAAGTAACTAACCCTTCCTTTTTTGCTTTTAATCTTAGCTGAGAGCTTGTGAGTGCTGGACTTTCTCTGTGTGTTGTATTAACTTTTTTTGTAATTATGGTTCTTGCACCCTTACCTGTCTGGGGTTAACTGCCTGTGACTCTGGGGACAGCACAGCTTCCTGTGAGTGCCAGTGAGCACCCAGGGCTGAGCATGTTGCAGGGTCATGGGATGTGTACCCAGTGCGGTCTGAGAGTGCAGAAATATATATATATATATATATATATATATATACACATACACACATACACACTTTAGAACCCTTTCTAGTGAAATACCTGAAAACTTGAAAAATAATTTTTAATAAATTTTAATATTTTGTTTTACCTTTGTATGTGCTGTAAATATTTTACATTCCAATATTCTTCAGATAGTAGAAAATGTTCTTTGAATTTTTAAAGAGATATTCCTATATATATCTGTATATATCTATACCCATATATATTCAAATATATACACATATACATACATATATATATTTACAAAAATAATTATATATATATATATATATATACACATGTATGTGTGTGTATATGTATATATATATATATATATATATATATATATATATACAGGTAGCACTCAGTTTACGCCGGGGTTAGGTTCCAGAAGGAATGGTTGTAAATCGAAACCGTTGTAAATTGAAACCCAGTTTATAATGCAAGTCAATGGGAAGTGAGGGAGTTAGGTTCCAGGCCCCTCTCAAAATTGGCATAAGTAACACCTAATACATTATTTTTAAAGCTTTGAAATGAAGACTTTAAATGCTAAACAGCATTATAAACCTAATAAAATAATCACACAACACAGATTTTACTTGCATTTTTCTGCAAACAGTTCTTTCTATGCATTCCAATCTGGACTGAAATATAGACAGGAAGAGCTTGTCTTGTTAAACTGATTAATTTCAGCCTGCTTGGCTTGCATATCTTTGCTGCAGCACAAGCGGACAGCTCCACCTACTGGCTATTTTAAGCAATGCACTGCTTCTCAATGCTTTTCAATAGCAGTCACATGACTGGAAAAAAAGGTTGTTATTGTGAAACGGTGCAAATTGAACCGTTGTAAACCGAGGGCCACCTGTATATATATACACACACAATTAACATGTTCTTCTATGTGAGGAACATTGGAATGTGAATTATGGATAGTTACCTTCGGTTTTAGTACAGTCCTAACTTGTAAAAGAAAGTAAATGTGCACAAAACTGAGGTATAGGTTTATGGAGCTCATTATTACATAGACAGGTACTTTATTAGGTTCTGCCACATGTGTAACCTTTATGTGACAGTATATATGTTCTTCTTCTTTTATTTTATTATATGTACTTGTATTTACAGTGCATTATGCATCCTACTTTGCTCTTCAGCTGTTATTTTTGTTCTTTTTACCTCAATAAAAATTTTGGGTGGGGGAATTATAGTTCATATATAACATAGTAACATAGAAGATGAGGTTAAAAAAAAAGACAGAAGTCCATTGAGTTCAACCTATACAAATCAAATATAATTACAAAAAAGATCCAGTTGAACAGGGTGATGACTAATCATAAATTCATTATCACATGATACAGAAAACCGTTAAAATCTTAAGAGATGAGAAAGATGACTATCAAAAATTATAGTCACATGTGAAACTAAGATGACATCCTGCAGATAATGTCTCTAGATACTGTATATGTAAAGCTTTTTTAGCTAAATAATTGATAGGTGCTGGCAGAAATCATCTCAACAATTGTAGAGTTTGCTTTTAATATTTCTTTTTTTGTTCTTGTAACTGGATGAAATAGCTTGTGATGTGCTTTATTTCTGCATACATTTTTATATCACAATTAAATATGTTTTTAGATTACTGAAGATATTTTTTCTAAACAAAACCTAAGACATACACATATTCTAAAGGGACATTATACACTTTGGCCCCTACTTATCAAGCCGTCGACTTTCTTGTTGCCTAAGTTCGCCTAACATCGCTGCCACGGACCTGAATACGTTCTCCAAAAATATCAAAAAAGCTGTCAAAAATCTGCACACCAAGTACGGTGCGATGAGCAGCGGACTGTTGTTAACTAACAGTCATCGATCTCGCTGCTCTTCGGCTTTTATACAGCTTTCTTGGTACCCTGTCACTAAACACCCACACTATACTATACTGTTTACCCCCTATACCGCCGCTCCCGGAGCCCGCCGCAACTAAATAAAGTTATTAACCCCTAAACCGCCGCTCCTGAAGCCCACCACAACTCTAATAAATGTATTAACCCCTAAACCACCGCTCACGGAGCCCACCGCCACCTACATTATACATATTAACCCCTAATATTCCGCCCCCTATACCGCCGCCATCTACATAAAGTTATTAACCCCTATCCTGCAGCTCCCGGACCCCGCCGCAATGAAATAAAGTGTTTAACCCCTAAACCGCCACTCCCAGACCCCGCCGCAACTAAATAAAGTATTTAACCCTTAAACCGCCGCTCCCGGAGCCCACCTCCACCTTCATTATATTTATTAAACCCTAATCTGCCCCCCCCTACACCGCCGCCACCTACATTATATGTATTAACCCCTAATCTGCCCCCCTACACCGCCGCCACTATATTAAATGTATTAACCCCTAAACCTAAGTCTAACACTAACCCTAACACCCCCTAACTTAAATATAATGTAACTAAATAAAACTAAATACTTACCTATAAAATAAACCCTAAGCTAGCTACAATATAACTAATAGTTACATTGTAGCTATCTTAGGATTTATTTTTATTTTACAGGCAACTTTGTATTTATTTTAACTAGGTACAATAGTTACTAAATAGTTATTAACTATTTAATAACTTCCTAGTTAAAATAAATACAAATATACCTGTAAAATAAAACCTAACCTAAGTTACAATTACACCTAACACTACACTATAATTAAATTAATTCCCTAAACTAAACACTATTAAATACAATTAAAAACAATTATCTAAAGTACAAACCCCCCCCCACTAAATTACAGAAAATAATAAAATAATTACAATTGTTTTAAACTAATTACACCTAATCTAATCCCCCTAATAAAATAAAAAAGCCCCCAAAAATAATAAAAAGCCCTACCCTATACTAAATTACGAATAGCCCTTAAAAGGGCCTTTTGCGGGGCATTGCCCCAAAGTAATCAGCTCTTTTACCTGTAAAAAAAAGTACAATACCCCCCCAACATTAAAACCCACCACCCACACACCCAACCCTACTCTAAAACCCACCCAATCCCCCCTTAAAAAAACCTAACACTAATCCCTTGATGATCACCCTACCTTGAGACGTCTTCACCCAGCTGGAGGACCACTTCGCTCGGCTTCGTGGAGGACTTCGGCCCGGCTGGGTGAAGACGTCTCAAGGTAGGGTGATTTTCAAGGGGTTAGTGTTAGTTTTTTTTAAGGGGGGATTGGGTGGGTTTTAGAGTAGGGTTGGGTGTGTGGGTGGTGGGTTTTAATGTTGGGGGGGGTATTATACTTTTTTTTTACAGGTAATAGAGCTGATTACTTTGGGGCAATGCCCCGTAAAAGGCCCTTTTAAGGGCTATTCGTAATTTAGTATAGGGTAGGGCTTTTTATTATTTTGGGGGCTTTTTTTATTTTATTAGGGGGATTAGATTAGGTGTAAAAAATTGTAATTATTTTATTATTTTCTGTAATTTAGTGGGTTTTTTTGTACTTTAGATCATTGTTTTTAATTGTATTTAATTGTATTTAGTTTAGGGAATTTATTTAATTATAGTGTAGTGTTAGGTGTAATTGTAACTTAGTTTAGGTTTTATTTTACAGGTAAATTTTTCTTTATTTTAGCTAGGTAGTTATTAAATAGTTAATAACTATTTAATAATTATTGTACCTAGTTGTCTGTAAAATAAAAATAAACCCTAAGGCCTAGATTTGGAGTTTGGCGGTAGCCGTGAAAACCAGCGTTAGAGGCTCCTAACGCTGGTTTTAGGCTACCGCCGGTATTTGGAGTCACTCAAAAAAGGATCTAATGCTCACTTTTCAGCCGCGACTTTTCCATACCACAGATCCCCTTACGTCATTTGCGTATCCTATCTTTTCAATGGGATCTTCCTAACTCCGGTATTTAGAGTCGTGTCTGAAGTGAGCGTTAGAAATCTAACGACAAAACTCCACCCGCAGAAAAAAGTCAGGCGTTAAGAGCTTTCTGGGCTAACGCCGGTTCATAAAGCTCTTAACTACTGTGCTCTAAAGTACACTAACACCCATAAACTACCTATGTACCCCTAAACCGAGGTCCCCCCACATCGCCGCCACTCGATTAAATTTTTTTAACCCCTAATCTGCCGACCGCCACCTACGTTATACTTATGTACCCCTAATCTGCTGCCCCTAACACCGCCGACCCCTGTATTATATTTATTAACCCCTAACTTGCCCCCCACAACGTCGCCGCCAGCTACCTACAATAATTAACCCCTAATCTGCCGACCGCAAAGTGCCGCCACCTACATTATAGCTATGTACCCCTAATCTGCTGCCCCTAACACCGCCGACCCCTATATTATATTTATTAACCCCTAATATGCCGCCCTCAACGTCGCCTCCACCTGCCTACACTTATTAACCCCTAATCTGCCGACCGGACCGCACCGCTATTATAATAAAGTTATTAACCCCTAATCCGCCTCACTAACCCTATAATAAATAGTATTAACCCCTAATCTGCCCTCCCTAACATCGCCGACACCTAACTTCAAACATTAACCCCTAATCTGCCGACCAGAGCTCACCGCTATTCTAATAAATGTATTAACCCCTAAAGCTAAGTCTAACCCTAACACTAACACCCCCCTAAATTAAATATAATTTAAATCTAACTAAATTAATTAACTCTTATTAAATAAATTATTCCTATTTAAAGCTAAATACTTACCTGTAAAATAAATCCTAATATAGCTACCATATAAATTATAATGATATTATAGCTATTTTAGGATTAATATTTATTTTACAGGTAACTTTGTATTTATTTTAACCAGGTACAATAGCTATTAAATAGTTAAGAACTATTTAATAGCTACCTAGTTAAAATAATTACAAAATTACCTGTAAAATAAATCCTAACCAAAGTTACAATTAAACCTAACACCACACTATCAATAAATAAATTAAATACAATACCTACAAATAACTACAATGAAATAAACTAACTAAAGTACAAAAAATAAAAAAGAACTAAGTTACAAAAAATAAAAAAATATTTACAAACATAAGAAAAATATTACAACAATTTTAAACTAATTACACCTACTCTAAGCCCCCTAATAAAATAACAAAGCCCCCCAAAATAAAAAAATGCCCTACCCTATTCTAAATTACTAAAGTTCAAAGCTCTTTTACCTTACCAGCCCTGAACAGGGCCCTTTGCGGGGCATGCCCCAAGAAGTTCAGCTCTTTTGCCTGTAAAAAAAAACATACAATACCCCCCCCCCAACATTACAACCCACCACCCACATACCCCTAATCTAACCCAAACCCCCCTTAAATAAACCTAACACTAAGCCGCTGAAGATCTCCCTACCTTGAGTCGTCTTCACCCAGCCGAGCCAAATTCTTCATCCAAGCGGAGCAAGAAGAGGTCCTCCATCCGGTAGAAGTCTTCATCCAAGCGGGGCAGAAGAGGTCTTCCATCCGATTGAAGTCTTCATCCAAGCGGGATCTTCTATCGTCATCCATCCGGAGCAGAGCGGCAGCATCCTGAAGACCTCCGACGCGGAACATCCATCCTGGCCGACGACTGAACAACGAATGACAGTTCCTTTAAATGACGTCATCCAAGATGGCGTCCCTCGAATTCTGATTGGCTGATAGGATTCTATCAGCCAATCGGAATTAAGGTAGGAATATTCTGATTGGCTGATGGAATCAGCCAATCAGAATCAAGTTCAATCCGATTGGCTGATTGGATCAGCCAATCGGATTGAACTTGATTCAGATTAGGGGTTAATAAGTGTAGGCAGGTGGAGGCGACGTTGTGGGGGGCAGATTAGGGGTTAATAAATATAATATAGGGGTCGGCGATGTTAGGGCAGCAGATTAGGGGTAAATAGGGATAATGTAAGTAGCGGCGGTTTACGGAGCGGCAGATTAGGGGTTAAAAATAATATACAGGGGTCAGCGATAGCGGGGGCGGCGGGGGCGGCAGATTAGGGGTTAATAAGTGTAAGGTTAGGGGTGTTTAGACTCGGGGTACATGTTAGAGTGTTAGGTGCAGACGTAGGAAGTGTTTCCCCATAGGAAACAATGGTGCTGCGTTAGGAGCTGAACGCGGCTTTTTTGCAGGTGTTAGGTTTTTTTCAGCTCAAACAGCCCCATTGTTTCCTATGGGGGAATCGTGCACGAGCATGTTTTTGAGGCTGGCTGCGTCCGTAAGCAACTCTGGTATCGAGAGTTGCAGTGACGTTAAATATGCTCTACGCTCCTTTTTTGAAGCCTAACGCAGCCATTCTGTGGACTCTCAATACCAGAGTTATTTTAAAGGTGCGGCCAGAAAAAAGCCAGCGTTAGATACGTGGGTCGTTACCGACAAAACTCTAAATCTAGCCGTAAGATAGCTACAATGTAACTATTAGTTATATTGTAGCTAGCTTAGGGTTTATTTTATAGGTAAGTATTTAGTTTTAAATAGGAATAATTTATTTAATGATAGTAATTTTATTTAGATTTATTTAAATTATGTTTACGTTACTGGGTGTTAGGGTTAGGGTTAGACTTAGGTTTAGGGGTTAATAAATTTAATATAGTGTCGGCGACGTTGGGGGCGGCAGATTAGGGGTTAATAAATGTAGGTAGGTAGGGGCGGTGTAGGGGGGGCAGATTAGGGGTTAAACACTTTATTAGAGTTGCGGTGGGCTCCGGGAGCGGCGGTTTAGGGGTTAATACATTTATTAGAGTTGCGGCGGTATTGGGGGGCAGATTAGGGGTTAATAAGTATAATGTAGGTGACGGCGGGCTCCGGGAGCGGCGGTTTAGGGGTTAAACACTATTTAGTTGCGGCGGTGTAGGAGGGGGCGGATTAGGGGTGTTTAGACTTGGGGTACATGTTAGGGTGTTAGGTGTAGACAAAGTTTTCTTCTGTGAAAAGCACACTGGTCTAAAAGAGGCTGCTTCCGGGTGGTAAATCGCCATAGAACAAGCCACTGAGTTGTTGTTCGTTCCTGGTAGAGCGCTTCTCTCTTTGTATGCAAGGTGTAGACATTTACCATAGGAATCAATGGGATATCGGGCAGCAGCGAACATAAGCTCTCGCTGCTTTCCGACTCCCATTGATTCCTAGGGCGGCGGATTGAAAACCAGGTACGCTGGGCCGGAAAAGTAGCGAGCGTACCTGGTAGGAATTTGATAACTTCCAAAAGTAGTCAGATTGTGCCGAACTTGCGTTCGTAACATCTGTAGTGACGTAAGCATCGATCAGTGTCGGACTGAGTCCAGCGGATCGTATGTTACGTCACTAAATTCTATTTTTGTCGGTCTGTAGGGTTTGATAACTAAGGCGAATCAGGCTCGCCACAAATACGCTGCGGAATTTCAGCGTATTTGCGGTTGACAGCTTGATAAATAGAGGCTTTTGAGATGGGAACATAAAACGATAAATTGTATATTTAAAAAAAAAGTCTGCAATATACTTTCATTATTCATTTTGTCCCCTTTTCCTGTAATCCCATTCTGAAATTGTGAGCTTTTCAGTTCCTGTTAGAAATAGAAGTGCAGAACACTGTTATATTCCACACAGACATTGGCTGCACACTCTAGAGACCAATTTATAACTGTCTCTAATAGGTCACAACAGCTAATGAAACTTTAAAAAAAAAATCTACCTGTTATTCTCAGACTAATCGTTTCTTTGAATGCATCATTCTATCTAGCATTTATTTGGTGTTTGTTGTACTTTAAGGGAGCATGTCTGGGGGTCACTTGTAGACCTTTGATGTCTCCATTCAGACCATAAGACCTCTGCTCCTTAACTCATCCGCCACCTCTGGATGATTGACACCCCCTGCAAATATGCAACGGGCGGCATTGCACAAGTATTTCACCAGAAATGCTTGTGCAATGATAAATGCCGACAGCATATGCTGTCGGCATTTAGCGATTTTGGGCGGACATGATTCGCTACAGCGGATCATGTCCGCCCAACATTTGATAAATCTACCCCATAGTGTTTGCATAGTCTCACTACTTTTGGGCATTTTTTGTAATGAATAAAAGACATAGGAGAGCTTTTACATTTACCCACAGCACATTAAAAAAACTGGACAGTTAAAGGGACAGTTAAACACCTTGCAATTACAAGACATCTCTGCTGTGTTGCTAAAGAATAACGTATTAGCCAAGTCTAAATGTTTTTAAAACAAATTAACATCCATTTTATTTCAACTATTTTCCAACAGCCAAACTCCACCCACCATTTGCATTATTTGGAGGAGCCACTTTGAGTCTAAAGACAACAAAGCCAGTCACTGTCATAAAGTTAGTATAAAGTTAATTGTCTTGCAGTTATCAGTTAAAGCCAAATAAAAATATGTAGCAGGGTTAACCTTGTGAAGTCAGCAGGGTGCATTTCAAAGTCTTAGAAGTAGGAATTTGAATATGAAGTATTTGGAACACTATGACATTTAGATGATAGTAGCATTTATAACAAATATACTGGATGTACCTGCTGTCCCTCCTCAACCCCCACGTGCACACTTTGTTACATTATACCAAAAGGTATGGAGTAGGTCACTGATAAGGGGGGTGTAGCAGGCTACACTTGGCAACACTAAAGTGTAAATAATTTTGCAGATTTTTGGAAATTTTATTAAAATACTTTGTAAGCTTTTTTTTTAAAAAAAAAACAAAACATTTTTTAACACAATGTTTTACCTCAGTTGACCTTTCTATAATATGCACATAACTCAAAATGTTTTATGGCACTTTAACCAAAAGAGGATAATTGTATAATATTAGACCTTATGTGTGGATTTAACATCTCATCTTTTAGTTGCTCACCTCCTATGATGAATTCTTCTTCAGTATTTTAATTTAAACATAAGGTAGCTGATACTGAATGTGCTGGGGTGCAATAGGCTACTACAGTTGGTGAGTTTAAGAAGGAGGCCAGGGGTTAAGTGTGAGAAATTCTTAAGGATTTTTTTAGTAAATAATCATAATTCAAAAGACCTAAAAATTACTTATTCTTAAAGGGATATAAAAGTGCAAAAAAGAAAAAAGTCTGTTAGAAAGCATTGTATTGTTACAGTTATGGTTGCATATCACTATTGCCTAGATTACGAGTGGTGCGCTAACTGTATCACAAGTTTTTTTTAGGCTCCCTAGAGCGTCTTCAGCCTCTCTAGCCTTATCAGTCCTTATGTTATTAAATACTATTTAATATTTTGAGGAGCAATTTAAAAGAGTTAAGAGGTGATGAGATCTTAGTTCCTATATTAGAAAATGTAGATTTGTACCAAAGAAACCGGAAACTCTTCCTATGAAATTGTCACCTAGTTTAGCTAACTGTGGAAAGGAATCATGGGCTAATAAGTTAAGAAAATGACATTTAAGTGCAATACCAGGCTCTTTGGCACATGTGATGTGATTTCAAATAGTGATACTTTTAAAGGCACAATTCAAATGGATTTTCAAGTGAGATATTATGCTAATTGTGCCGCAGAATTTGTAGTATACCTTTTGGAAAGTCAACTGTTACAGGAGCAGTATGTAGGACAAACTTCTAGAAGATTAAGACCAAGAATTGGAGAACATATGAAAGATATTAAAAATTACAATACGGATTCCAGTATAGCAAGGCACTTTACCTGTAAACATTTCACAAATTAACCAAAAATCAGTGTTAAAGTTATTGATACAGCAACGTTGCCTTCTAGAGGTGGAGATAGACACAAGATCCTCCTTTAAAAAAAAAAAAAAAAACTATATTGGATCTATAGATTGAAAACCAAATTCCCCTTTGGTTTGAACCAAGAGTGGGATATGAGGTATTTGTAGAGTAACTGACATGTATAATTTACTATTTTTTATGAGAGAAATATATATTTCATTAAAGTATATCAAGCCCAGAATTAACCATAGAATGAATATGTATTAAACCAACATCAGGTTATTTCGATATCATATGGTGTTTATAAATATATATATTTCATTTTAGCTTGTATGGGAGGACTGGGAACTGGACTGTGACTTATGGCGTGGAGAGCCTAATGGTCCAAGCTCCCTTTAAATAGATCATGATGTAAGCAAAGTGCATCCTATGATATGATTGTCCTCTTTTGTGCTGTTTTTAACATTTTGAAATAAAGTTTACTTTTTACTTGGAGCCCTTTTGAGTGGCGCCAATTGTTTTTGATATGTCAAAATTAATGTCTGCTTTCTGAATCTTCAGGCTCAGTCTTTTGCTTCAGTAGCTTCCTGCATGGAAGTAATAGGTTTGATGGGGCAGCATCACATGCGGTGCCTTATGCTCAGCTTTATATGAGGCCTCTTCAGCTTTGCATGCTAAATCAGTGTAATAGGAATCACTCCCAGTTGTTGCAACTAGGAGGAGATCAAGAACCCTCACAAGAACCTTAATCCCTCTCACCTCTTCACCCCATTCAATTTACGTATAGCAGAGGAGAGAGACAGAAAAGTTAGGTAAGACAGAAAACAAGTTTATGAGGTGCAAATAAGAACTGTCGCCCATATAGCAAGTCCTATGGACCCTCATTTCCCCAAAAGAAAGAAATGTATTGGTAAGTATAAATTCTCTTTTCTTTCATAAGATGATGCAAGTCCATAGGTGTCCATAACATGTGGAAAACAATACCCAAGTTGAGTGTCCATGTTAAGGATGAGTGGGACAAAATGATGGCAGTTACTATTTTCCAGAAACTGTGACCTGAAGGACTTTCCTGCCAAAAATAGCTCCAGAAGAAGCATAAATATCAAAATGGTAAAATTTAGAAAAGATATGCAGAGAAGACCAAGTTGCCGTCTTGCAAATCTGTTCCAAGAAGTAGTCATTTTTGAAGGCCCAAGAAGTAGATACAGATCTAGTAGAATATGCAGTTACTCTTTTTTGGAGGTGGTTTTTCCGCAACCAAGTAAGCCTTACGAGTAGTATGCTTCAGCAATGATGCCAAGGCCACTGCTGTAGCCTTTTGACCCTTTTCTGGGACCTGAAAAGTGAAAAAATGAGCTAGAAGTCTGTCTAAAATCTTTAGTAGCCTGACTACATCCTGCATTGTGTAGTAGGAATCCCTTAGAGTTAGAAGGATTAGGACACAGACGGAACAACAATCTCCTGATTAAATGTTTTGAAAACACTACCTTCGGGAGAAAATCATATTTAGTCTGGAGAACTGCTTTATCCTTATGAAAAATCAAAAAGGGATGATCAGGAAACAAGACTGATAATTCAGAACCTCTTCAAGTGGAAGAAATGGCTAGAATAAAGGAAATCTTCCATGATAATAACTTTAGGTCCAGAGAATGCATAGTTCCAAAGCTTTTTGTGAAATAAAACAGATAATGCTGAAATCTGACCCTTTAAATAACTAGCTGATAAATCCTTATCCAGTCCAGAGAAACCTCTAGCAGAGCACTAAAAAAAGTAAGCTTTCCAAATCATATGATAAATTCTCTGCATGACAGGCTTTCTGGCTTGCAGTAAAGTAGAGATAACAGAATCTGAGAAACCTCTGTTCTCGAGAACTAGGCGTTCAACATCCATACCATCAAATTCAAAGATTTGAGAACCAGATGATAAAAGGGTCCTTGATACAGCAGATTTTTTCTGATTGGTATAGCCCATGGAGGAAGGGATGATATCTGAATTAGGTCCGCATTCCGGGCCACATCGGAGCTATGAGAATTACAGAAGCTGATTCCTGTTTGATTCTGGCAATGACTCTTAGAAGAACAGAGAAAAACAAAATTTATGCTTACCTGATAAATTTCTTTCTTACTGGATATGGAGAGTCCACAACGTCATTCCAATTACTAGTGAGAATATCACTCCTGGCCAGCAGGAGGAAGCAAAGAGGACCACAGCAAAGCTGTTAAGTGCCACTCCCCTACCCATAATACCCAGTCATTCGACCAAAGGGAAATGGAAAAAGGAATAACACAAAGGTGTAGAGATGCCTGAGGTTTAGTAAAAAAATAACTGTCTTAATTAAAGGTGGGGTCGTGGACTCTTCATATCTTGAAAGAAAGAAATTTATCAGATAAGCATAAATTTTGTTTTCTTTCTTAAGATATGGAGAGTCCACAACGTCATTCCAATTACAAGTGAGAACCAATACCCAAGCTAGAGGAAACAGAATGAATAGGGAAGGAGAACAAGACAAGCAGACCTAAACAGAAGGCACCACTGCTTGAAGAACCTTTCTCCCAAAAGAGGCCTCAGCCGAGGCAAAAGTATTAAATCTATAAACTTTGCAGAGAGGACCAAGTTGCAGCCTAGCAAATATATTCAACAGAAGCTTCATGTTTGAAAGCCCAAGAAGAGGAGACAGCCCTAGTGGAATGAACTGTAATTCTCTCAGGAGGCTGCTGACCAGCAGTTTCATAAGCAAAACTAATTCTACTTCTCAACCAGAGGGAAAGAAAAGTAGCAGTAGCCTTCTGACCTTTACAGGGCAGAAGACTGGCGAAAATCCTGTCGCCTGTAGGTAGAATTTTAGATCATGCACAACATCCAAGTTATGCAACAGACGTTCCTTATGAAAAGAAGGATTAGGACAGAGAGAAGGAACAACAATTTCCTGATTAATATTCCTATCCGAAACCACTTTAGGGAGAAACCCCAATTTAGCATGAAGAGCCGCCTTATCCACATGAAAGATAAGGTAGGGGGAATCACACGGCAAAGCCAAGCGTTCCGAAACTCTCATAGCAGAAGAAATAGCAAAAAGAAACAAAACCTTCCAAGATAACAACTTAATATCGATGGAATGCATAGGCTTAAACTGAGCCTGCTGCAAAACCTTAAGAACAAGGTTAAGGCTCCAAGGAGGAGCAACAGGTTTAAACACAGGCTGGTTTTGATCAGGGCCTGACAAAAAGATTGAACATCTTGCACATCCGCCAGACGCTTATGTAAAAGAATAGATAAAGCAGAAATCTGACCTTTCAGAGAACTGACTGACAACCCTTTCTCCAGACCTTCCTGGAGAAAATATAAAATTCTAGGAATCCTGACCCTACTCCAAGAGTAGCCCTTTGATTCACACAAATAAAGGTATTTATGCCATACCTTATGGTAAAGTTTTTGATTAACAGGCTTGCGAACCTGGATCATGGTCTCAATGACAGACTCAGAAAATCCACACTTAGTCAGAACTAAGTGTTCAATCTCCAAGCAGAAGCAGTGAGCTTCAAAGAAACGAGATTTGGATGGAGGAATGGACCCTGAGTCAGAAGGTCGTTCCTCAGGGGCAACCTCCAAGGTGGCCGAGATGACATTTACAGTAGGTCTGCATACCAGATCCTGTGAGGCCATGCAGGAGCTATTAGAATTACCGATGCTCTCTCCTGTTTGATACGAGCAATAACTCGTGGAAGGAGTGCAAATGGAGGAAACAGGTATGCTAGACCAAAAACCCAAGGAACTGCCAGAGCATCTATCAGAGCGGCCTGAGGATCTCTTGACCTTGAACCCTACCTTGGAAGCTTGGCTTCTGCCGAGACGCCGTCAGATCCAACTCCGGTACCCCCCATTTGAGGGTTAACCTGGAGAACACCTCCGGATGGAGAGCCCACTCCCCAAGATGAAAAGTTTGTCTGCTCAGAAAATCCGCTTCCCAGTTGTCCACTCCTGGAATGTGGATGGCCCAAAAAAAATTGTGAGTTTCTGCCCACTGAATAATCCGTGCCACCTCCTTCATGGCTTAGGAACTCAGAGTTCCTCCCTGGTGGTTGATGTAAGCCACTGAGGTGATGATGTCCGACTGGAACCTGATAAACCAGGCTAAGGACAATTGAGGCCAAGCCATGAGAGCATTGTAAATCCCTCTCAACTCCAAGATGTTTATGGGGTGAGCAGACTCCTCCCGAGTCCATAGTCCCTGCGCCTTTAACGAGTCCCAAACTGCTCCCCTGCCTAGCAGGCTGGCGTCCGTGGTCACAATCACCCAGGAAGGTCTCCAGAAGCATGTGCCCTGAGACAGATGGTCCTGAGAAAGCCACCACAGGAGAGAGTTTCTTGTTGCCTGGTCTAGATCTATCTTCTGAGTCAGATCCGAATGGTCTCCGTTCCATTGTCTGAGCATGCATAATTGCAGAGCTCTCAAATGGAATCAAGCAAAGGGAATGATGTCCATGGAAGTGACCGTCAGACCAATTACCTCCATACATTGAGCCACTGATGGCCGAACAGTAGACTGTAGAGGGAGGCAAGAGGAGAGAATTTGGGATTTTCTGACCTCCGTCAGAAAAATCTTCATAGATAGGGAATCTATTATGGTCCCTAAGAAAACCACATTTCTAGCTGGAACAAGGGAACTCTTTTCCAGATTCACTTTCCATCCGTGGAAACGTATAAATACAACAAGGATCTCTGTATGAGAGTTTGCTTGTTGAAAAGATGACGCCTGAACCAATATGTCATCCAGGTAGGGTACCACTGCAATTCCCCGAGACCTGATCACTGCCAAGAGAGCCCTCAGAACCTTTGAGAAAATTCTGGGAGCTGTGGCAAGGCCCAACGGAAGAGCCACAAACTGAAAGTGTTTATCTAGAAAGGCAAATCTCAGGAACTTGTGATGATCCCTGTGGATGGGAACATGAAGATACTCATCTTTCAGGTCTATGTTCATCATGAACTGACCCTCTTGGACCAAAGGAAGAATGGGACAAATGGTTTCCATTTTGAAGGACTGTACCCTGAGAAAGTTTTTGTGGCACTTTAGGTCTAAAATGGGTCGAAAAATTCACCCTTTTTTGGGAACAAAAACAGATTTGAATAGAATCCTAGACCCTGTTTCCTTACTGGAACTATCACTCCCAAGGAGGAAATGTCCTGAACGCAGTTTAAGAATGCCTCTCTTTTTACCTGGTCTGCAGTTAATCTTGAAAGGTGGAAACTTCCCCTGGGAGGAAAAGTTTTGAATTCTATTTTGTAACCCTGAGATACTATGTCCACAGTCCAAAGATCTGGGACATCTCATATCCATGCTTGACAAAACAGGGAAAGTCTGTCCCCCCCACTTGATCTGATCCCAGACCGGGGACCTACCCTTCATGCTGACAGACTCAGCTGCAGGTTTCTTTGATTGCTTCCCCTTATTCCAAGACAGATTGGGCTTCCAAGAAGACTTGGACTGCTCCTGCTTGGAAGAGGGAGAGGAAGACTTTTGACCTATGAAATTACGAAAGGAACGAAAATTACTTTGATGTCCTTTGAGTTTGTTCTTCTTCTCTTGTGGTAGAAAAAACCCTTTTGCACCCAAAATATCAGAAATGATTTCTGCCAGACCAGGTCCAAACAAGGTTTTACCCTTGTAAAGAAGCGCCAGAAGCTTGAACTTAGAGGTAACATCAGCTGACCAAGATTTTAGCCTCAAAGCTCTGTGGGCTAGGACAGCGAAGCCAGGCATCTTGGCTCCCAGTCTAATAACTTGCATGTTAGCATCAGAAATAAAGGAATTGGCTAGTTTGAGAGCATTAATCCTATCTTGTATCTCCTCCAACGGAGTCTCTACTAAAATAGATTCATACAAGGCATCACACCAATAAGATGCAGCACTTGCTACTGTGGCAATGCAAACTGCAGGTTGCCATTGAAGACCATGATGAACATACATCTTTTTCAAATAAGCCTCCAGCTTCTTGTCCATTGGATACTTAAAAGAGCAGCTATCCTCTATAGGGATCATAGTTCTCTTAGCCAGAGTAGAAATAGCCCCTTCTACTTTAGGCGCCGTGCTCCATGAATCTTTAATTGAGTCAGCAACAGGAAACATCTTTTTAAAGACGGGAGACTGGGAGAAAGGTATCACTGGCTTCTCCCATTCCTGTGAAATAATCTCCGTCACACACGGTCTGAAACAGGAAACACTCCACAGAGGAAGGAACATCATAGTATTTATTAAGTTTACTAGACTTCTTAGGGTTGACAGCGACAGAAGTATCGGAGTCGTCCAAAGTAGCCAATACCTCCTTTAACAGTACACAAAGGTGTTCAAGCTTAAATCTAATATTTACTTCTTCAGTATCAGATAAAGGAATTATACTGTCCAAATCTGAGATTTCACCCTAAGAGGCTACCAACATATCCTCCTCATCAGACTTATGAGGGAGGGCAACCTGCGTAGCAGTAGGTGGAACAGAAACCTTACTATCTGAATGTCTAATTTTCCTCTTGCGTTTTCCCAGCATAGGAAAAGCAGATAATGCTGCAGATACCGCCGAAGATACCTGTACAACAAAATCTGCAGGCAAATAAACTCCTCCAGGAGGCTGAGAGGAACTGCAGGGTACTGTATGTGACCCCATTGCGGCTTGGGACGTTAGAGGAGAAAGCTGTGGCACTGACTGAACAGCATTATCCTGAGAGACATTGGGCTCAGTGGGCAACAATTTATCTTTATTTTGAAGAGTTCTAGATAAGCATGCAGCACAGAATTGCATAAGCAAAACAATTTGTGCCTCAAGGCATAACAAACATTTATCAAAAGACAAAACCCCAAAATTAAATGAGAACATTTTTGTTTAATATTTTATTGGGAACTGTCACTTTAAGAAATATAAAATACCTGAGAGAGTTTAGCACTAAGTATCTACGCTAGCTAAACAAACAAATTAGAACCTCTACACCCCAGCCTGACTGAGGTGTGTTTACCTGACCTTCGTTTAAGTAAATGTCACAGAAAAATGTCAGAGAACTCTCATGCCAATCGAAGAAAGCCAGAAGACGGCGCCGCTCCGCTTAGTGAACTGAAAGTGGAAGAGCAGGTCACGCGACAAGCCAGCGAGAAACTGCGCAGATAAAATAAAAGCGTGCGTTACCCTCTGCAAATATTGTCTGCAGGACCATAAAAAAACGTCCTAACATTTAGCCCAAACACTTACAAATTCATAGAACCCTGAATGAATAAATAATACAAGTGTGCCATAATTATGTGATTCATTCTACCACAAGCACCTTGTTCATCTTATACATACTGTCAGCCCACAATAAAGTAACAAGGAATATACTTTAAATCCCAGATAAAAAGTAATAACCCCTTAGTCTCTAGTCACATATAAGTGCCTGCTCTCTGCCTGTAAATATCCTGAAGGATATTTTATTTATTTATAAAATATTTTTCCAGGAAAGATACATTGAGATTTCTCTCGTTTTCAAGTATGTCCTGGGGACACAAACATTGCATTGATACAATGGTACAATAAAATACAAAAACAATAATAAATACACAATATATGCACAAAAAATTAACATAGAACAGGTAGGAAATATATAATCAACCATGACAGGTGCATTCTGTTTTGAGATTTTCATGTCCCAAATTAAAATTACAGCTCAATCTTCTTAAGTGGCAATCTCCAATACCTAGAAGACAAAAGGCACTTACCTGCAATCTAGCTGTCAGTCAGGATGACAGCTTACAAGGTGTGAAGGACACATACTCCTCACAGAGACCTATAGAAAAAGAAAGAACAGAGTCACCAACTCTGGCTTTCTATAACTAGGGAAGCAATATGTTAGGAAACAAAGTAAGGACCACCTCACAACTTCCTAACTGCTTAAAAGCCACCACTACTCTACTGAAGATATTATTGTGGACTCAGCTATACCCAAATCCTTGCTTGCAGGGAAAAGTACCCAAAAAAGGAATTAATTTCTTCAGACACCAAACTTCACCTCCTCCATTGACAGAGGCAAAGAGAATGACTGGGGATTATGGGTAGGGGAGTGACACTTAACAGCTTTGCCGCAGTGCTCTTTGCCTCCTCCTGCTGGCCAGGAGTGATATCCCCACTAGTAATTGGAATGACGTTGTGGACTCTCCATATTTTAGGAAAGAAATAGGTAGGCAAGACGAAAGTACCATTGACAGACTAGAGCATCTATCATGTGAGTTCTTGAATCTCTTGACCTGGCACAATAAACTGGTAGTTTGTGGCTCAATTTGGACACCATTAGATTTATTTCTGGAAAACCCCACCTCAGGAATAATTGATCAAACACGTTTTGGTGAAGAGACCATTCTCTTGGATGGACGGACTGATGATTTAGGTAATCTGCATCCCAATTGTTCAGAATGAGAGATGCCTCTCGCATAGCTAAGGGACTGTGAGTCCCTCTCTGATGATTGATGTACACCATGGCAGTGACATTGTCTGACTGTAATCAAATACATTTTTTTTTGTTTGAGAAGAGGCCAAAATTGAAGGGCTCAAAGAATCGCACAAAGTTCTAGGATGTTGATAGGTAACCTCGCCTCCTAAGGGGACCATACTGCCTATGCCCTCTGGGACTCCCAAACAGTGCCCCAACCCATCAGACTTGCATCCATAGGGACTAAGGTCCAGATATGTCAAAGAAAAGAAGCTCCAATGGTCAAATAGAGATTTTCCCTCCACCATGAGATTGTTTGACTGAATAACTGAGCTTTATCTGCTGTTCCAGATAGAAACAATCCTTTGACCACTGTTGAAGCATGGACAATTGGAGAGGACGAAGATAAATGCAAGAACAAGTTACTGCATCAGACTCTTCTACCATAAGACCCACTACTTCCATACATTGTGCTACAGATGGAGAATGAACAATATGAATAGAACAACAGGTAATCTGAAGTTTGTTTCTGCGAGGATCTGTAAGAAATAAGCACATCCATGCTCCTGAAGGAAAGATACCATTCTTTGGGTATGAGCAGTAGCCAGAGAAAGAGACAGAGCTTGGAACAAAATATTGTCCAAATAAGAGGCAATGGAGATTCCCTGAGCTCTGATCACTGCTTAAGAGAGCCCCTAATACCTTTGTGAAGATGCATGCAAGGGGCTGTGGCCAGACTGAAGAGGAGGGCCACAAATTGGTAATTGGTAATGTTTGTATGTATGCATCCTCTAACTCTATAGTTGTCATAAATTGACGTTCCTGAACTAGAGGCAAAATGGTACAGATCTGTTCCATTTTGAAGGAAGGTACACAAATTTGTTCAGAGTCTTTAGTTCCAGGATAGGACGGTAGGTGCCTTCCTTTATTGGGACAATAAAGAGGTTGGAATAGAAACCCTGACCCTGTGGAGAGATAGGAACAGGTTGGATCACTTCCATGTCCTCTAAGTCTTGAACACATTGAAAAGAGGCAGCCACCCTTACAGGATCCTTTGGATTGTGAGAAACATTAAACGGTTCCCAGGGAGGTCTGGTGTGAAAGCCTATGTGATAACCCTGGGATAATACTGAGAACCTAGGGATCCTGAACTGATCAAGACCAGGACTTCTGAACCTTAATCAATAGGCCCACTAGCAGAAGGTCTTCTGTACAGGGGGCCATCCCTTCATGCAGATTTTTTTATTTGAAATTGGGCTTTTTGGTCTATTTGTTCTTAGAACAAGAAGATCCAGGCTCCCAGGAAGGCTTGGAGGATTCAGACTTCTGGTTGGATGGGGACTATTGATCTCTAGGGGAGCGAAATAAACAATTTGTTTGTACTTCCCCTTAGACTTTTTGTCCTGAGGTAGAAAGGCCCCTTTTCCCCCAGTGACAGTTTTGATAATAAAAGCTATTTCCGATCAAAAAAGGGACTGATAATAGCCTATTCTTAGAGACTATATAAGGTGTCCAAGATTTAAGCCATCAAGCTCTCCTTAATAAACAGCAATGGACATATTCTTGACATCAATTTTGATGATGTCAAAGATTGCATCACAAATTAAGTCACACAGGTGATTGCTACTGCAGGTCTAAGCTGAAGAGCTTACTAGGGCCTAGATTTGGAGTTTTGCGGTAGAAGGGCTGTTAACGCTCCGCGGGCTTTTTTCTGGCCGCACCATAAATTTAACTCTGGTATCGAGAGTTCAAACAAATGCTGCGTTAGGCTCCAAAAAAGGAGCGTAGAGCATTTTTACCGCAAATGCAACTCTCGATACCAGAGTTGCTTACGGACGCGGCCAGCCTCAAAAACGTGCTCGTGCACGATTCTCCCATAGGAAACAATGGGGCTGTTTGAGCTGAAAAAAAACCTAACACCTGCAAAAAAGCAGCGTTCAGCTCCTAACGCAGCCCCATTGTTTCCTATGGGGAAACACTTCCTACGTCTGCACCTAACACTCTAACATGTACCCCGAGTCTAAACACCCCTAACCTTACACTTATTAACCCCTAATCTGCCGCTCCGTAAACCGCCGCAACCTACGTTATCCCTATGTACCCCTAATCTGCTGCCCCTAACACCGCCGACCCCTATATTATATTTATAAACCCCTAATCTGCCACCCCCAACGTCGCCTCCACCTACCTACAATAATTAACCCCTAATCTTCCGACCGCAAAGCGCCGCCACCTACGTTATCCCTATGTACCCCTAATCTGCTGCCCCTAACACCGCCGACCCCTATATTATATTTATTAACCCCTAATCTGCCCCCCACAACGTCGCCGACACCTGCCTACACTTATTAACCCCTAATCTGCCGAGCGGACCTGAGCGCTACTATAATAAAGTTATTAACCCCTAATCCGCCTCACTAACCCTATCATAAATAGTATTAACCCCTAATCTGCCCTCCCTAACATCGCCGACACCTAACTTCAATTATTAACCCCTAATCTGACGACCGGAGCTCACCGCTACTATAATAAATGGATTAACCCCTAAAGCTAAGTCTAACCCTAACACTAACACCCCCCTAACTTAAATATAATTTACATCTAACGAAATAAATTAACTCTTATTAAATAAATTATTCCTATTTAAAGCTAAATACTTACCTGTAAAATACATCCTAATATAGCTACAATATAAATTATAATTATATTATAGCTATTTTAGGATTAATATTTATTTTACAGGCAACTTGGTAATTATTTTAACCAGGTAAAATAGCTATTTAATAGTTACCTAGTTAAAATAATAACAAATTTACCTGTAAAATAAATCCTAACCTAAGATATAATAAAACCTAACACTACCCTATCAATAAATTAATTAAATAAACTACCTACAATTACCTACAATTAACCTAACACTACACTATCAATAAATTAATTAAACACAATTCCTACAAATAACTACAATGAAATAAACTAACTAAAGTACAAAAAATAAAAAAGAACTAAGTTACAAAAAATAAAAAAATATTTACCAACATAAGAAAAATATTACAACAATTTTAAACTAATTACACCTACTCTAAGCCCCCTAATAAAATAACAAAGCCCCCCAAAATAAAAAATTCCCTACCCTATTCTAAATTAAAAAAGGTAAAAGCTCTTTTACCTTACCAGCCCTGAACAGGGCCCTTTGCGGGGCATGCCCCAAGAATTTCAGCTCTTTTGCCTGTAAAAAAAACCACATACAATACCCCCCCCAACATTACAACCCACCACCCACATACCCCTAATCTAACCCAAACCCCCCTTAAATAAACCTAACACTAAGCCCCTGAAGATCATCCTACCTTGTCTTCACCATCCAGGTTCACCGATCCGTCCTGAAGAGCTCCTCCGATGTCCTGATCCAAGCCCAAGCGGGGGGCTGAAGAGGTCCATGATCCGGTCAAAGTCTTCATCCAAGTGGGGCAGAAGAGGATCTTCCATCCGATTGAAGTCTTCATCCAAGCAGCATCCATCCGGAGCGAAGCGGCAGGATCCTGAAGACCTCCAGCGCGGAACATCCATCCGGCCCGACGACTGAACGACGAATGACTGTTCCTTTAAGGGACGTCATCCAAGATGGCGTCCCTCGAATTCCGATTGGCTGATAGGATTCTATCAGCCAATCGGAATTAAGGTAGGAATTTTCTGATTGGCTGATGGAATCAGCCAATCAGAATCAAGTTCAATCCGATTGGCTGATCCAATCAGCCAATCAGATTGAGCTCGCATTCTATTGGCTGTTCCGATCAACCAATAGAATGCGAGCTCAATCTGATTGGCTGATCGGATCAGCCAATCGGATTGAACTTGATTCTCATTGGCTGATTCCATCAGCCAATCAGAAAATTCCTACCTTAATTCCGATTGGCTGATAGAATCCTATCAGCCAATCGGAATTTGAGGGACGCCATCTTGGATGACGTCCCTTAAAGGAACAGTCATTCGTCGTTCAGTCGTCGGGCCGGATGGATGTTCCGCGCTGGAGGTCTTCAGGATCCTGCCGCTTCGCTCCGGATGGATGCTGCTTGGATGAAGACTTCAATCGGATGGAAGATCCTCTTCTGCCCCGCTTGGATGAAGACTTTGACCGGATCATGGACCTCTTCAGCCCCCCGCTTGGGCTTGGATCAGGACATCGGAGGAGCTCTTCAGGACGGATCGGTGAACCTGGATGGTGAAGACAAGGTAGGATGATCTTCAGGGGCTTAGTGTTAGGTTTATTTAAGGGGGGTTTGGGTTAGATTAGGGGTATGTGGGTGGTGGGTTGTAATGTTGGGGGGGGGGTATTGTATGTGTTTTTTTTTACAGGCAAAAGAGCTGAAATTCTTGGGGCATGCCCCGCAAAGTGCCCTGTTCAGGGCTGGTAAGGTAAAAGAGCTTTTACCTTTTTTAATTTAGAATAGGGTAGGGAATTTTTTATTTTGGGGGGCTTTGTTATTTTATTAGGGGGCTTAGAGTAGGTGTAATTAGTTTAAAATTGTTGTAATATTTTTCTTATGTTTGTAAATATTTTTTTATTTTTTGTAACTTAGTTCTTTTTTATTTTTTGTACTTTAGCTAGTTTATTTAATTGTATTTATTTGTAGGAATTGTGTTTAATTAATTTATTGATAGTGTAGTGTTAGGTTAATTGTAGGTAATTGTAGGTAGTTTATTTAATTAATTTATTGATAGGGTAGTGTTAGGTTTAATTATATCTTAGGTTAGGATTTATTTTACAGGTAAATTTGTTATTATTTTAACTAGGTAACTATTAAACAGCTATTGTACCTGGTTAAAATAATTACCAAGTTGCCTGTAAAATAAATATAAATCCTAAAATAGCTATAATATAATTATAATTTATATTGTAGCTATATTAGGATTTATTTTACAGGTAAGTATTTAGCTTTAAATAGGAATAATTTATTTAATAAGAGTTAATTTATTTCGTTAGATTTAAATTATATTTAACTTAGGGGGGTGTTAGAGTTAGGGTTAGACTTAGCTTTAGGGGTTAATCCATTTATTATAGTAGCGGTGAGCTCCGGTCGTCAGATTAGGGGTTAATAATTGAAGTTAGGTGTCGACGATGTTAGGGAGGGCAGATTAGGGGTTAATACTATTTATTATAGGGTTAGTGAGGCGGATTAGGGGTTAATACATTTATTATAGTAGCGCTCAGGTCCGCTCGGCAGATTAGGGGTTAATAAGTGTAGGCAGGTGTCGGCGACGTTGAGGGGGGCAGATTAGGGGTTAATAAATATAATATAGGGGTCGGCGGTGTTAGGGGCAGCAGATTAGGCGTACATAGGGATAACGTAGGTGGCGGTCGGCAGATTAGGGGTTAAAATTTTTTAATCGAGTGGCAGCGATGTGGGGTGAGCTCGGTTTAGGGGTACATAGGTAGTTTATGGGTGTTAGTGTACTTTAGGGTACAGTAGTTAAGAGCTTTATGAACCGGCGTTAGCCCAGAAAGCTCTTAACTACTGCTATTTTCCTGCGGCTGGAGTTTTATCGTTAGAGCTCTAACGCTCACTTCAGAAACGACTCTAAATACCGGCGTTAGGAAGATCCCATTGAAAAGATAGGATACGCAATTGACGTAAGGGGATCTGCGGTATGGAAAAGTTGCGGCTGAAAAGTGAGCGTTAGACCCTTTAATCACTGACTCCAAATACCAGCGGGCGGCCAAAACCAGCGTTAGGAGCCTCTAACGCTGGTTTTCACGGCTAACGCCAAACTCCAAATCTAGGCCTAGGAGAATACATTTCCTAAGCAAGGACTTTGCAGTCCATTGGATCCTAAATGAAGAACTATCCTCCATAGGAATAGTAGTGTGTTTAGCTAAGGTGGAAAATAGCTCTATCCACCTTAGGGACAACTTCCCAGGCTGTTAAATTATTTTCTGAAAGTGGATACATTCTTTTAAACCTGTTAGAAGATGCAAAAGGAATGCCTAGTTTTATCCATTTTTGGCCATGTCAGATAAATTGTGAGGAACACTGTAAAGAAAATATTCCGTTGGATATAAAAATTTGACTATAGCCACATCAGACCTATTTGTCATTAGACCTGCAGCAGACTTCATGACACAGACCTCCTGCTGTTAAGATACATATTACAAGCCAGAATGTCTCAGAACAAAGAAGAAACATATGTTCAAATTGTAAAAATGTCACATTGAAGGAACTTTTTTCTGCAGTCTCCTAATATTAGAATTTCCAAATTAAATTTTCTGCTCTAACCAGATCACAACACCCTGTAGTGAGGGAGACATGGGCGCCGATTTATCAAGCTCAGTATGGAGCTTGATGCACCTGTTTCCACGCAAACCTTCAGGCTCGCTGGAAACAGAAGTTATGAAGCAGCGGTCTAAAGACCGCTGCTCCATAACTTGTCCGCCTGCTCTGAGGCAGCGAACAGAAATCAACTCAATCGAATACGATCTAGTTGATTGACACACCGAATCTTCAGGGGGTGGCATTGCACCAGCAGTTCACAAGAACTGCTGGTGCAATGATAAATGCCGACAGCGTATGCCTATAGGAAATAGATGGTACTCTGACTAATATCATAGATACATTGTCAATAATATTTGAGTGCATGAAAAATGTGCACAGATAACTGAATATAGTTATATCAAATGACTAATAAGACTCACATATATCTATAATAATTAATTACAACAGACTTTACTTAGATTTACATGATTATATGTATACCTCACTAGGTGGGCAAAGCAAGTGACCTATGAGAGCTATTTATCACACCCTGAATGTAAAAGAGACAAAAGTTCTACACATGGGAAGAGAAGGGGCCCTTCTTCTTGTACAGTCTCTGGTGGACACAGTCTTTTTGAGACAACCTTGTTGAAATGCTCTTTTTGGAAAGAGAATCTTGGGGCTATTTTCCTCCTATATTGTGGTATAACCTCTTATATGACAGTGAAAAACTCTGGGTGCTGAAATCTCAGATCTTGCCTATATGGTAACGTATAATAAGAATGAAATATTTTAACAGTTACTACAGCTAAAATTTCTTTACAGCAGTAGTGTAATACCTGAAGCTGAGATTTAAAGGTGTATCTTATATTTATTAATCTAGTATTGTATAGATCAGTGTATTCTATATAATGATTCTATTAGCATTGAGAGAATTTACTATTTAGAGGAAAAAGGGGTTTTGTACTTAATACTCATAAATTGATTTTTAAGTTACTGTAAAATATTTTAGAAATTGTATTTAAAGGTGGCTAGATTGTACTTATCGCTATTGTACTGATTAATATATTGGTTTGCTAATACTGTATAAATCTCTCTGGTTGAATTATTGAATTTATATAAGACTCTTTTCGGGTTAGATAGTTAAATTATACTTCCTGGGAATTCTATTAGATTGAGTTTTAGCATTATTTTAGTTGTATTATTTGGACTATATTTGCTAACCAAAGTAAGTAAGCCATACTGTGTACTTTGTGGATGTTACTGGCTAGTTATAAATTGTTCTAGTAAAATTTGAATTGTGATACTTGACTTTTAATTCATTTTGGGTAAAGATTAACTTCTAAATTATATTGTGTCCATGTCCAGGGTAACATACTATTTAATTGAATACAAATTAATAGAAAAACATTTCTATAACTTGCTTTGTATTTTAATATTGTAATAAATTAGTTATATATTTGAGCCGAATCGATAACCTTGATTGCTGCATAAATATAGTCTCCTTGTCTATAATCTTCAAAAAGAATTTAGGAATTTATTTTAATTTGGGATTAAATATTAATATTTAATAATAATTTTATTGTCATTAATTACTAAACATCTCAAAATCACTATCTTGGAGTGTACCACATAGATTATATAACATTTTACTGGAGTGTACTTCTAAGATCCTACTATATTATTTGGAGGTATTGCAGATGATAATTTTATTATTTATCAATATTCAGTTCTTATAGCTATATATTCTATAACCAAGTATGGTTCTTCAAATGATTTAGACACTTTGGACACAGCTTTAAAAACTTGATTCAACTTACTTACAGGCTTTGGATCCTCTGGAGTCAAAGTTTTATAAGCTTGGTGGTAACTGAGACTGGAGAATAGGACCCTGCGTGCTACAGGTGGTGTCAGGAAAATCTCCAGAGTTTCGCTTACGCTTACTTGGTTTGGGGATAGCCATTAAAAGTCTTGTTTTAAACTCTGGAGAAAAGTCAGTGGAATTCCCCTGAGCCACATTGGCAGGCATGGGCACTAAATGTCTGCCAGGTGCCATACTGAGAGGATTATTGGTTAAGAATTGGAGATGTCGGACACAATTAGCACACAACTGGTTTATTTGGTCCAGTGGAACAGTTTTGCATAATGGATTGCAGTATAGTCCCTAGGGGTCTCTACCAATGGGAACAGGACTTCAAAATAATAAGCAAAACTAAAAGGAAATATTCCAAACCTTAAAATAAATGTACTTACCCAAAATACAACAAACAGCTAATAAGAACACCTCATAACCCCAGAAGACAGAAAAAATCCAAATGATTTACTCACAGAGAACCCACCCCTCAACAGCTCCTATGAGGGTACTCACCCACCTCCTGGGCTAAGAAAACATTAACAACTGGGCCCAGGTAGTTTGAAAGGCATGGAGACAGTCCCTGAGTAAATTCCAACCAATTAGAGGTCAGGTGAGGGAGAAATAAAAGGGTGTCAAGCGTGTGCGTGTAGAGGGGGGTCGGGTTAGAGCTTAACTCCAAAAAGATATGCCGGCCAAAGCCTGTGAGTAAAAACAGAAAAACACACCATTTTTTTTCTTTCCCCTTTTGAACTCAAGTCAAAAATATACTCAGAGCTGCTAAGGGGTAATAGTGCAATGACATAATTGGAATTTTAACTGTGAATTCCAATATTTTTTGTGTTAAACATATCGGTTAAGCACTGTGTGTAAAGGCTATGAACCCTCAACTATGTAGTACCTATATAAGGAGTGTACTATGGATAGTTCCTGGGCTGTGTTTAGTGTCCGAGTCACTTACCCGGACTGCAGCACCCCTCCACTGTATCTTACCAGCTTGCTGAGGGCTCTCACAGAATGCTGATCCAGTAGAGAGCCCATCTAGTGCAAGTAAATATACTGCAGAGGATACTTGTGCATATACCAGCAACCCCTCAGCTGGAGGCTAAGGAATGGTTCCCTGCGATGCCTGTGGCAGGGGCGGAACTACCATTGTGCAGCAGGTTCAGTGGTACTAGGTTCCAACTGCTGGAGGGGGCCCATAGCAGCCAGTCTACACATAGGTGTGTGCAGAATATGTACAATCTGAATGCAAAAAGCCTTTTATGAGTGCATATCTATTTACCTATCATCTATCTAAATATACTCAAAATCAATATACAGAGCAGCATTTATATTATCACTAGTGTTTACTACGAGTTACCTTTGGGGGGCCCAAAAAAAATGTTTGCACCAGGGCCCTCTGTTGAGTAGGTCTGCTACTGTCCTGAGGGCAATTATGGCAGAGATTTACCCATAAGGGTACAGACATGCAATAACGGAGGCATTCCTTTATACCTTCTTCATTTAAAATCTTGGAGAAACTATCCTGAAGTCTTCCCTTAAAGATAATAAAATAATAAAATCTTGCTTGCAGAGCAGCTCTATCAACTCTCTCCTCGGAGGCCAAGAACAAACTGAGTGGGGAGAAGAGGTGGGAGGGATTACAGCTCTTTTGAGGGCTCTTGACCTCCTCCTAGTGGCAGCAAATATATCCCACATGTTATGGACACCTATGGACTCATCTTACAAAAGAAATTACAATAAACTCTTCTAACTTTAACATTTTCATTTATTCAAGGTAATTTTAACTGCTGCTGTGCTCAGAGGAAACAGGCACTGTTAAAATAACCGAATCTTAAACTTTACTCCACGACCAGTTCTAAGATTCATCAAATTGGTCAAAGTTATTACTAGTCATCAAGGTAACATTGCAGATGAGTTTCCTCTTTGCCTAATTTCTATTTACTCTCCATACAATACTACCTTATGTTTCATGAATGGATCTCCTATTCAGTTCCCTCATCTATTGTTAAAAAGTTCCAGTGCTACACATCTATATCCCACATCTTACATACATGAAAGTATTTTTTTTAATTTATTTGCAAACTTCCTAGAAAATAAGTTCTGATCATGGCTACCCACACTGGTACAACCAAAACAACAGTTGTTTTTATTTCCAATGAAAGTGGAAAAGGGCTTCAAATGTGTAGACAGGGGCTATATGTGGTCTGTAATGTTATGAGTTTGTAATTTTTTTTTTCACGGTTGTTTGTAACTTGTGGAAATAAAGTATTGGAATATATCGGATGTGGCATCTTTGGGTTTATTGTGAAGAAAATATGTTGTCTGCCCTATATCATTCTGAGACTTTCCGTAATACTTCTGAAGGTACAATTTTTCTTCTGTTTTGTACATACATATGTAGACAGGAAAATAAATGGTATATTAGTTAAAACATGGAAATAACTGACATTTTTTTATTAAAGAAAATATTAAGGGAACATGAAAAAAATGAATTTCACAATAGAGCACACAATTTTAAACATGTTTCCAATTTACTTCCATGAAACAATTAGCTTTTTTTTCTTGGTATCCTTTGTTGAAGGAGCAGCATTGCCTACTATGAGCTAGCTGAGCACATTTGAGCCAATAACAAGAGTAGTAAATTGCTACACTCAATGGGCACTTTATTAGGAACACCTGTTCAATTGCTTGGTAACACAAATTGCTAATTAGCTAATCACATGGCAGCAACTCAATGCATTTAGGGCATCTAGACGAGGTGAAGATGACTTGCTGACGTTCAAACCGAGCATCAGAATGAGGAAAAAAAGCGGATTTAAGTGACTTTGAACATGGCATGGTTGTAGGTGCCGGATGGTCTGGTCTGAGTATTTTAAAAAAACTGGTGATCTACTGGAATTTTCACACACAACCATCTCTAGGGTTTACAGAGAATGGTCCAAAAAATAGAAAATATCCAGTGAGCTGCAGTTGTGTGAACGAAAATGCCTTGTTGATGTCAGAGGAGAATGGGCAGAAATCTGGTTTGAGATGATAAAAAGGCGACAGTAACTCAAATAACCACTCATTACAACCAAGGTATGCAGAATACCATCTCTGAACGCACAACACATTGAACCTTAAAGCAGATGGACTACAGCAGCAGAAGACTACACTGGGTTCCACTCCTGTCAGCTAAGAACAGGAAACTGAGGCTACAATTTGCACAGGCTCAGCAAAATTGGAAAATAGAAGATTGGAAAAACGTTGCCTGGTCTGATGAGTCTCGATTTAAGCTGCGACATTCAGATGGTAGGGTCTGAATTTGGCGTAAACAACATGAAAGCATAGATCTATCCTACCTTGTATCAACGGTTTAGGCTGTTGGTGTTATGGTGTGGGGGATATTTCCTTGGCACACCTTGGGCGCCTTAGTACCTATTGAGCACCATTTAAACACCACGGTCTACCAGAGTATTGTTGCTGACCATGTCCATCCCATTAAGACTATAGTGTACCCATCTTCTGATGGCTACTTCCAGCAGAATAATGCACCATGTCACAAAGCTCAAATCATCTCAAACTGGTTTCTATCGGACAATGAGTTCACTGTACTCCAATGGCCTCCACAGTCACCAGATCTCAATCCAATAGAACACCTTTGCAATGTGGTGGAATGGGAGATTTCCATCATGGATGTGCAGCCGAAAAATCACCAGCAACTGCATGATGCTGCGTCAGGTCAATATGGACTAAAATCTCTGAGGAATGTTTACAAAATCTTGTTGAATCTATGCCACAAAGAATTAAGGCAGTTCTAAGGGCAAAAGGGGGTCCAACCCGGTACTAGCAAGGTGTACCTCTCATGGGGGGAAAAAGGGAGAGAAAGACAAGAACGAAATCTTGTCTATTTAAAGACCGGGGATTCAGCACTCTTTTATAAAAAATTAAAGAAAAGCTCAGGAGATTGTATACTTCAAAATAATTATTTAATTGTGGATTGGTGACATCTCACCTCGTGGGGACATTATCACTCATATAGAACTTATGTTTAGCTCCAAAATACATGTATAATATAGACACACAAAATTGTTAAAACCAATTCATAGCATATTGATTATATACATATTGAAAGATAAACCTGACCGGTCAGGGATGCACACTGGCACATATATATTAAGGCCAAAAAAATTATTTTAGATAGTGGTAAGGTCTTTATTAACCCTCTACACCCTGCTGCACACAGAACCCCCAAAATAAAAGTGCTAGGAGGTATAACCTGGGCAGAAATTACGTGTGGGATCTAAGAGGTTAATAAAAGATCAGTTGAACAATATCAGCACTTTGGCGGAGCAGTCATACAAAGTACATTAGCAGTCACAGCAGTATAGCGATATATATTAGAGGCGGAATGTTGCCTGGACCAACTACACCCTGCTGCACACAGCACCCCAACGGGAGAGGCAAAGGCTGGGCAGGATATAAGTGGGATCTAAGTGGTTGAGTAATCAATCCGCCTATATATGTACATAGAAATAAATAGGAACATGCAAAATAGGAGTATATATAGCAGTTAGTATGCACATTAGCAACAAAAGTGCAAGCTTGTCATGTTAGGTCCTTGCAAAGCGTTAAGCAGATTGACAGCAGTAGTACAGGTTTTGCCTTGTTAAGTCCTTGCAAAACGTTATGCAGCAGCAAAGCTTAGTTCAAAGCATTGTATGTAGCAATATTTAGACAGTGTGAGACTTTCACCGATAACCATTCCAACTCATAGACCATAACCCTCGACAGAGGAAGTCATGCTTAAGGTTATTCTTCTTTTTCAATACACTCCCATATGGCTATTTCTTCCTCAATTTATCAACTGCAGAAGTTCTTACAGCAGGTTTCCCTGCTGCTAATTGTGACAAAGTTCATACGACCTTATTTCCATTCGGCAGAAGTTGGAAGCCCTATGCCGTGCTATTAAGGCAGCCTGCTCCGAGATGCGCCACCGTTTTCAGATCGTAATCCTAAGACCCAAAGCGTGCATCACCACACACTGGTCGGCTAGCCAATGCTGACGCGCGTTTCACCCGCTCGTCTCTGCGTAAGACCGGGTTTCGTCAGGGCGTGATGAAAGGGAGACAATAGCGTCTCTATTTGAATGTTTATCTGTAGCGCCTCTGCTGGTGGGTGAAAATAACTGAATACTTAGTGGCTAACATACTTTATAGCTATCACAAGTATACATATGTAGCATTTTCGAGATGTAAGTGTCTTATATACCTAATAGTTACATTAAAAATTACATATCCATTCTTTTAAGATATCAGTTGCTTTTTGAAGCATCGTACATGAGCCAAGTTATAAAAAACAAGCCATATCCAGCTTGTCATTAAGGCCATTTGGGAACGGGGTCTCTAGAATAGAAATCCATCTACATTCTTTTTTTTATGAGGACTTTATAATTGTCTCCTCCTCTGCCATTTGTAATGCCCCTGTCTAAGCCAACAAATTTTAGAGAGTCAGGATTACCCTCATGGAAAGCCTCAAAGTGTCTCGCAACATTACTTTTTTATATCGTCACGGTGCTCAGTAATGCGGTCTTTTATTGCCCTTCTTGTTTTGCCCATGTAAAAACATGGGCAATCACATGAGAGTAAGTAAATTACTCCTTCTGTATTGCAGTTTTTCCAGTATGTGTACTGAACTTTTTGGTTCTAGTCATATACCTACATGCCACGCACCTCCCACAGGGGTAGTTTCCAAATGACCTGTGTTTTGTTAGCCAATCTTTATGTTTCTGCTTCGACACATATTGGCTCCTCATGAGTTTATCTCACAGGTTCGGTGCCCTCCTTGGCGTGATGGTGGGGTGTTCCCCTACCTCACGGGAGACACCATCATCACTTAAAAGTATGTGCCAGTTCTTAGAAAGAACCTGTTTTAAGGCACCCCAATGACCATTGTAATCAGTGATTAGTCTAATGTTTGTGGTCTTGTCCTTTTCTTTCGGTATGAGTAGGCTATCCCTATTAGTATGACCTGCCTCATTTCTGGCTCCTCTAACTACTCTTTTTGAATAGCCCCTATCCAGAAATCTTTTCTCCATGGCTGTTGCATGCTTTTGATACTTTTCTTTTGTTGAACAGTTTCTTCGAAGTCTAAGAAACTGTCCTTTTGGAATGCCCTACTTTAGGTGACGTGGATGGTGGCTAGATGCTAGTAAAAGACTATTGGTAGCCGTGTTTTTGCGATAGTTCTCTGTCACTAACATTTACTTCTCAATCTTTACCTTAACATCTAAGAAGGGTATTTCTTGTTGGCTATACTGTAGAGTGAGAGAAATGTTTTTTTCGTTTTTGTTGAGAGTATAGACAAATTCTTTTAAACTATTTTCAGAACCCTCCCATATCAAGAATACGTTGTCCACATATCTCAACCATATGTGGATGTTCTCATCGAAGAGAGGGTTCTGATATACCTCATTCATTTCCCAGATACCTAGATGGAGACAGGCATAGGTAGGTGCACATGTGGCGCCCATATCTGTACCTCGTAGTTGTTTGTAGATCTTGTTGTCAAACATGAATACGTTAATCGTAAGTACAAATGTCAACAGTTTAACCACAAAATCCGTGTGCTTTTGGACATTGGCCCCTTGTCATCAAAAAATGTTTACATGCTTCAATACCAATCTCGTGTGGGATGGATGAATATAATCCTTCCACATCCAGATACACGAGAAAGGCTCCATGAGGAACAGAAATACCTTCTATTTTCTGAAAGTGTCAAGAACAAATGAAGGCATGGTAGTACGAAAAGGCCTAAGGAAATGGTCAATATAGATGCCTAGGTTTTCAGTGAGACTACCAATACCGGCAATAATGGGCCGGCCCGGAGGGTTCCTTGGGTTTTTGTGTATCTTTGAGATACAATAGAAGACTGACATTATAGGATGCTCTGGATATAGGTACTTGAATTCTGTCATATTTATAGTACCTTCATCTTTGGCATCATTGAGAATATTAAATAGAATGAAAAGGTGCAAGTGCTATTTATTTAAGGGTCTGCACCAATTGCCTCTACTGCTTCTATATAGACATTTGTAAGTCTTGCACTAGTATTTTATATTGAGCTCAAACAGCAATTGCTTCCCCTCTGTCTTATTCTCGAATATATATATATATATATATATATATATATATATATATATATATATATATATATATATATATTTAACATGGATGATTGGCACCAGAAACAGTCAATAATAATAATAATCTGAATTTATGCCAGCCTTATCAATGGTACCATCAGTTCATAATTTTGTGAAACTGGTGGAGAAAGATATATCCAAAATGAAAATGAACAGAACTAATGGTAATTTATCAAATGAGGAGAGAAAAGCCATAAAAGCTCTAAAAAATTATACATCAATAGTCATCAAGCCATCGGACAAAGGGGGCAATGTAGTAATTTTAAATACTAAAGATTACATTAAGGAATGCAAAAAGAAACTTGGGGATAAAATCCATTATAAGTGTTTGAAGTATAATCCAATTGAAGAATACAAATTACAACTTGTTGAGATTTTGAAAAATGGTCGTGATGAGGGGTTAATAAACAAGAAAGAATTTGATGTAAATAAAGAAAAAGTACCAGCGCTCTAGTTGGAACACAAAGTAAGGATAAACAATATATATGTATATGTTTCCTGTTGTACAAGTTATATATAGTTAGTTTGAGTTTATCCAGGAATTTGTTCTTAGTGATAGTGTTAGTGCAGCAAGAAGTTGAGATTTCAGTGTACCCCTGACACTGGTGAGAATGGTAGGAAAAGAGAACAAATCATAAAAAACTTCTGCGCAACTTAAATGTACTCTAAATAATACAGAGCAAAAAAGTCATTGGGTAATCTAATTAGAAGCAATTTCAAGTTCTTTGTTAGGTGGAATAAAGCACATCCAAACAGGAAAAGAGTATAGGTGTCCTCTTACCGGAAAATACCTCAATCATATGAGGTAATGAATGGTCACGTAGGTATTGTAGTGGATTGGAAGTCTGTGGTTCAATTCGCGTTACTCTTGCGGCTTATTTCTTCAATGCAGCCTTGTGTATGGTATTCCCTTTTTAGAAACTTCCTGAATCCTGTGCTGAAGTCTTGGTGTCTCTTGTTTGTATGGTATTTTCGTCAGGCGTTTCTTCCCAGATATCTCAGTAGGAGGTGTTGGAAGAAAAAAGTAGAGAATGCATAGCGTAATATTGTTTAAAACATACGTTTATTTACAAAGTTAAAACATAGGAATTGCACTCACATGTAGTACCCTCAATCAAGTATGAGGTAAGTATTGGCCCATCAAGGAATGTAAATACATAGGCAAAGCGTAATTCCGTGTATTTTCGTGAGCTGCACAGTTTGTTTATATGCGGCAAGCACTGACAATTAGTCCCACAGTATCACTGTATTAGTGTTTATTCCACACTGGTTGTATGTAAACAATATAGTGAAAAAAATGGTAACAGCAAAAATGGTGTAATGGGGCAATATACCTGGCGTGAATCACAATCAGTAAGATAAATACAGGGTAAATTTATCTCCAAATGAAATAAGCGTAAAGTGTTGCAGGATAAACTATCCAACTGTTAGTATCTGTTATAGAACACCATTGAAATAATATTGCTGAGAGCAGCTAAAAATGTCTATTACCCACCAAGTCCCAGTTTTACATGAAATATGCTGGGAAGTGTGCTGAGCTAACCCCGACCGTCTGCAGCAGGTCGGGGTGGTGGAAATAGTACAAACGAACAGCTAAAGTGAAACAAGTCAGACACCGTTGTCCCAATGTGCGTGGGAGCGGTGAAAGCTAAAATGGCCGGCTCACACTTCAAGTAAGCGGGAGCAAACTGTACTGCCACACCGGGAGAGCCTTACGCGTTTCGAAGTGTCATCTACTTCTTCGTCAGAGGCGATGTGCAGTAAAGTCTAACCGGCAAACGTTAAAAGGGCCAGGTGGGCGTGTTTCCTCTCGCTTATGTGTGACGTCATACGTTATGTGTCCTATCCGGCCAATAGGGGAAACTGAGTCCTAGTGTTTAATGTCAACGGTTGTTTGTATTGGTTAGTGTAGTGAATCACTTATTCAAGGATGTTATCCTTATTTTATTTACAGAGGTATGTTTGTATTAATGTGAAAAGTACAAGAAGGTGTCTAGATTCGATTGCATCTTGGTGTTAAACAATCCGAAATAAAAATTGAAATTGGAATTATCTGGAAGCAAGATATATATATATAAAGTAATGTGTAGTCACATAAAAGAATATTATAATTAATTCTCTACCTACAGAAAAACTATTCGCTGTAGCAGTATAGGGCCATTTGAACGTGGTAACGTTAGCACTGGTATACAGGCTATCCTTATGTAAAATACTGCGAATGAGTCTCAAATGAGCTTGCGCTGTGGTGTAAATATTCACAGTTGTATCTATTATCTGCTATTCTATGTGATTTAAAAGATTAGTACTTATGGTCAGAATGAGAGATCTTGTTATATTATTGTATACAGTTTGCTTTAACCTTGAGGTTTCAACTAATAGAGTGGTTCTAGCCTTATAGAATGTGTCAAGGCATTCTAGTGAATGTGAGAACCTAGATATGAGTCCCTTTTGAACTTGTGCTGCAATGGAAATACTGGCCGCTGTGTCTGCCATCTTCTATTCTGTGCAATTCCAAGGAGTGGCACTAAGGGACATATAATAAAATATATATATATATAAGTTAGTTTCTGGGAGAGCGATCTTGTTACACTAATTTAATGAGAGTATGCCTCCTAGTGGTTTTTAAGGATAGTTTCTCTTTATCCTTGTAGGATATAATAAGGAGTTCTGTTGAATATTTTAAGACTTCTGTTATGTTTCAGTCTCTGATTTCTGAGAATTTGACTATTTAAATAAAAAAATTCCCATCATAACCACATTTTACACAATCCCGAAAATACACAAAAAGGTAGTTCCTGTACCAGGAAGACCAATAATTGCTGGGATAAACTCTTTAACTGAAAATATTTCAGTCTATGTAGATTATTGTTTACTCCCCTTTCTAAGCTCCTTACCCTCATATATTCAGGATACTCTTGATGTTCTCAAAAAATTAAATGGGACTTGTGTTAGAAATGAAACTATCTTGGTGACCATTGATGTTGAACAGCTTTACTCTTCAATTCCGCATGAGAATGGCATAAAACAGATAGAGATTTCTTGATGAAAGGGGTACAAAATATAAAAAACATACTGATTTTGTTCTGGATCTTCTGAGGTTCATTCTGACTCATAATTTCTTTGTATTCCAACACAAGTCCTATGAACAAATTTTGGGCACAGCAATTGGCACTTGCTGTGCCCCAACATAAGCGTGCCTATACCTGGGAGCTTGGGAACGGGACGTGGTCCTTGATGCTTCTAACCTTGATCTAAGCCATATTAGTTTATGGCTTAGATTCATTGATGATATTGTGATGTTCTGGGAGGGAACGATAGAACAACTACATGACTTTATGGACAGATTAAACAATAACACCTTTAATCTTAAATATACCTTTTCTTGGAGTAAAAGTGAAGTAGCATTTTTGGATCTAAAAATTAAAAAAGATGGCACTGAGATCATTACTGAGACATTTTGAAAGAGTACAGCAGCTAATACACAACTGCATGCAGATAGCCACCATTTACCACACTTACTAACAAATATTCCCCAGGGCCAGTACTTAAGGCATCGCAGGAATTGTACAAATATGGATAGTTTTAAAATGGAGCCAAAAGCTCTTGAATCCAGATTTAAAGATAGAGGCTATCTCCCCAAAATACTTAAGCAGGTCTTCTGCAAAGCTAGAGATAGCAATAGGGAGGCCCTCCTTTACAATCCTAGAATCGACAAGGATGATAACATTATTAGATTCATAAGTACATTTAATGAACAAAGGGGGACCCTGGCTTTTATCCTGAGGAAACACTGGCACGTTTTGACTCTTGATAAATCTATAGAACAAATGGTAGGGGTTAAACCAAGCCTTACAGCTAGGAGAGCCCCTAAAGGACAAATTGGTAAGCAGCCTATTTACAGATCCAGGAAATCAAAGCTGGCTCAAAAAATATAAAAATAGAGATGGGAACTTTAGGTGTAAAAAATGTTCGGTCTGTGACAATCTTTTGAGGGGAAATATATTTTGTGATACTGAAGGCAAAACTCATAAAATCAGAGGACATATTACATGTAAAACAGAAGGGGTAATATACATGATTCAGTGTAATTGCCCCACATATTACATTGGAAAAACCTACCGCGAACTGAAAGAGAGAATTAAAGAACATAAGAGAGATATCAAAAATAAACTTATAAAAACAAGTAGTGTAGCAAGACATTTTTATTTTCATCATAATAGTGATGAAGAAAGCTTAAAATTTAGGGGCCTAGAAAGGGTCCAGTTAAACGAAAGAGGTGGTAATTTGGATAATTTACTACTAAAAAAGGAATGCAAATGGATATTTAATCTATGTTCCTTAAAACCTAATGGGATGAATGAGGAGATAAATTTTGCTCCTTTCCTATGAAACTAGTCTACATTCTAATGTAAGATTTAACGATTAGTTAATTTCCCATATAGATCTGTTTCTTTAAATAAATAAGATATATTTTCTGACATCTCAGTATGTTGACATTGTCTGTATACTTGCAAATGTTGATTAAAGTCCTCTCTTTATAGTATAAATTAAAATGATTAGCTAAATCCCTGTAATAATCTGTCTCTATGTAAAAAAGAAGAGATAATTCTACTGACACAATATTTTTAATTGCAAATGTTGATTCAATCCTTTATGATATAAAAATCCACTTGTAGCCACTAAGCGGTTAACAGTATTTTCTTTTGAAACAAATTGTTTCTCTTATTAATATTTGGACTTTGAATTTCACTCGGTAAATGGAGGCGGAGTATCACGATCTACAAAAAGCGTCAATTGGTTGTGACTTATTTAGATACAGCCGGAAGAGGCCCCATGCCTTTAGGGGTGAAACGTGCATAGCAAGGCAGCTACACGTTTTCCACTACGGATGCTTTAACTCACTGAGGATCTCCAGAAAGGGACCAAACGAAGGATTCAGGTGAACCGATTTGGCCCAGCTCGAGCAGCAGTACCATTTTGAATGGTATCCTTATGGTAAGCGTTTTCAGCACTTAGCAACCGGCCTCCCAGTCACCGGAGCTAGACGGGATATCTTCAGGAGGGTATGGTGAGTAGCATATTGAAGATCCTTCACGGTGACATAGAATACAAGCCCTGGAACTATTAGGGTGAGAAATATATGCTTGTGTAACCTGCACTGCCTATGCTCTAGCTTTCGCTTGAGACTGACCGTATTTTTTCCTACTGGGGGAGACTGCTATTAACCGCCATAACTGCTTACCAACTAACCTGGGTCTCTACGGACTATATATGAATCCTGTATAAGTGGAGACATACAGTATATATTGGGATACTCCTTTTTGTGGTGTCATCAATTGGGACACTTGTTGAGAAGTTATATCTACTATTTCAGGGAGCTCCTGTGATAACTCTCCTCATAAGGGTACCCTTGGAGTGAAATCACAATGCATTAATCAGCAGTGTAAAAATGTTATTTATACCGCTTGGTGGCTTACTTAGAGCAATAAAATATTGTTGTTCACTAATTATATTTGTTTATGGTGTATTTTCGCTATCATTTTAGATTTTATGTCTAGTTTATGAGCATTTGTTAGTAGTTATTCACTGTTTTTTTTTATAATATGACTTTATTGGTATTGTGCCAGGTAATGGTATACTTTTAGACCATTAGTGGAAGGTACCCTCTTTTTTGGCCTATCACTAATGTTCTAAATTTTCTCCTATATACACATACACACACACACACATATATATATATATATATATATATATATATATACACATACACACACACACACACACACACACACACACACACACATATATATACACACATAATAATAATAATAATTTGCGATTTATATAGCGCTTTTCTCCCTGTGAGACTCAAAGCACTTTACAAATATACTGTACCAACATAAGACATAAAAGTTAGGAGTTTCTAAAGGTCAGATAAGCGGACTGAATGCCTGATGGAAGAGGTGGGTCTTTAGCTTTTTTTTAAAAGTCTGTAAGGACGGTGCCTCTCTGATTGCGCACGGTAAAGAGTTCCAGAAAGTAGGGGCAGCGTGGCAGAATGCTCTGGAGCCTGAGTTTGTCCTTATTCTTGGCACTGAGAGGAGGGATGTGTTGGCTGACCTAAGTGAACGGGATGGGATGTAGGGTGTCAGGGGCTCTTTCAGGTACTGTGGGCCTTGGTTGTTTAAGGCTTTGAAGGTCAGCAGGCCAATTTTAAAATATGTTCGCCATTTAATTGGAAGCCAATGCAGTGAGTGGAGAACAGGTGTTATGTGGCAGGAGCGAGTTTGATTGGTCAATAGTCTTGCTGCTGCGTTTTGTACTGTCTGAAGGCGATGGAGTTCTTTTTTTGGAAGGCCCAAGTAAAGTGCATTGCAGTAATCTAGCCTAGACAATACAAATGCATGGATTAATGTTGGCATATCATCCGGTGGAATTAAGTGTTGTATCCTGGCTATGT